>NW_026527426.1:0-45178 GCF_022682495.2 Desmodus rotundus | reverse complement strand
CCTGTTTCGGTGAGTGCTGGCCTAGCCAATGTGCTTTGGCCTGGGCCCCGCCCTCGGGACCCTCCACCCGCCGGTCTCCCGGTGGGTCCCGCCGCTCTCCCGCACCAGCTGTCCCCCAGCAACCAATTGCCCCTGCAGCCTCTCCTCAGGGTGATTCTGCCCGTCCCTGCTCTCCCTCAGCAGAACTTCGTGTTACCCCACTCCTTCCACAAACAGAGTGTGAGCCTCTACTCGTCCTGCCTTCTTCTCACTTCTAGCTCTTGAAAACTCTCTCCCCCTACCACCGCTTCCACTTGCAGGCCCTACGCTTCTCTCACTGCTACTCCTTCTTGGCTCCCTACTGCAGCACAAGCTGCGCCTCCTCCAGCAACTGCTCTTCAGTCACCACCTCCTCCCTCCACACTTGCAGATTCCACCAGACATCCTTCCTTGCCACCAGCACTTCGCCCTAGGCCAAAACTGTCCCACTCGCATGAAGTCATCCACTTCGGCACCAACGTTGCCACTTCCACCTGTCCACGCTCTGGTCGCTGCTCTTGCTCGCACTGCTCAGCCCTCTAAGGTCCGTGTTTGGACCTCAGGCTCCTCATCGTCTTCAGGTGGTCTTCCGCCACCACCTCCTTCTGCGCGCGCAACACCAGCTCCTGTAACACCCGGACCCGCATTCCCGCTTCTTCCCCCAACCCCTAAGCTTCCACAGCTCCTCTCTCTCTCGTTTCCCCTCCTGGGCGTTCTGTTCCTCCTCCCACACTGATTGCTATTTTACCAGCACCTGCCTGCTCGCTCCCTACCTCCAGATCTCCTCTCCCACCCCCCAGCTGTTCCTCTGCTGACACATTTCCAAAGACCCTCCCCCACATGAACCAACCACACATCCAGTGCTAACTCCTTCCTTACCACCGTCACCTCGGGCACAACCTCTTCCCCAACTACCAGCCCCTCCTGCACCAAGTCCCCCAAGGTGCACTTCCCTCCTTCTCACAGGCCCTTCTCCACAAGCCTCCTCCGCAAGCGCTTCCTCCTCCATGCCTTCGGCTTCTGCCCAACGGCCTCACCCCGCTCTTCCATCTTTGCCTCCCTGCTCGTCCTCGGAATCCTCCTTCTGCACCACTTACCCGCCTCCCACCCCCTACCCCGTAGACTTACTCCTACTCCCACCGGAACTCCCTATCTGCACACTGCTACACTTCCAGGCATCGCCCTCCCCTTCATTACGGGGAACAACCACAGCCCTACTCCAAGGCCACCATGTCCCCTTCCACCAACACTTCATTCCCTCACCTCACCTCAGTCAGCTGCATGAGGTCCTCCAGATCAAACATTTCAGCGCTGCCTCCGCCCTCAGCCCTGGGGCATGGATTCCTGACACTCATCCTACAGGAACACGAAAGCGTCCCCTCCGGGCAGAACTGAAGCAGATCCTCTTATCTGCGACTGCACCTCGGAGCCCGGAGCCCGACACTCTCTGTCACATCAAGTGCCCATTTACAAGCAGAGGCAAAGGAAGGCGCCTGGGGAGTCCCTGAGTGCACACATGCAGCCTACCCGCTGCATAAACTTCGTCCTCAGTCGAGGAACTACGTAGCAGCAGGTGTTGGGAGCACGGCAACTATACAGATGGACAAGCCCAAAGTACACTGACAGGACCCTATCTGGATTCTGGCTCATGACCCTGAGCTGGAGCTGCTTGGGTGAGGAAACAGGTTGCTGAAGTCGTAAGGTGGCATGGACGGGGCCGTGATGGGGCAAGGGAGTCTGCAGGCCCTGCCCGGCCTGCTCATCACACATCTCCTCCAGTCAGAGATGGGACCGTGGGCAGGATTCCACGTGCACTGGATGTGTGAATGGGGGCGCGGCCCTTGTGCTTAAGAGTGGCGCGTGACCCGGCTACAAAAGACACAGAGGCGGAAGCACTGCTGAGACCTTTATGTGTCTTTCCCCGTCACTCAGGCACACGGTGCCATCTGTCTGTGCGTCCACATCCACAGGCGATCCCCGGGGCAGCCTTTGTTCCTGTGCGGGAAAACCACACAGAATCCTTCGGCCATCACTGGCGCGGGAAGACCGCGCCCAGGCCGTGTCCTCCCTGGCCGGTTGCATGGTCTGCCCTCTTCACCGCATGCTCTGGACTGCCCCCCCGAGACTCTCACCCCAACAAGAATGCCCAGTCGCGCACTCAGCGGCAGGGGCACACCACCCAATGGTGGTGTCTCGGGCCACTCTGTGACCCATGGTGTCCCCAGTCATTGCACCGTGCCCTGAGAGGCCCCAGGACGTGAAAAGCGTGCTGCCTGGAGCCTGAGGCCACCAGAAGGTAGGTGGGATCGGCTGAAGGAGCCCTGGGCTTAGACAGGGACCCCGGGCCACAGGCTGCAGAGCAGGTGCAGCATGGCTGCGTACAAGTTTGTGTGGAGAGCTGGGGAGGGGGCGCGCGGTACGGCGGCCCACTGAGTGCTTCCGGGCCCCGGTAGGGGGGCGCCCAAATTGCCAGAGACAGGGAATCGCAGAAACGTGTTAAAGTATCCCGCTTTGGGTAAGCACTCCCTTGGCACAGGGGCCGGCCCCTGCCCTTTGAAATATCCCCGCGGACCACGTGGGGCCCTGGGGAACGTCCAGATGTCCTGAGCTTGACTTTTCCCTGCTGTTTCTCAGAGGAGTCTCCTGGGTGCAACCACTGACTGACCTGGGAACGCCTAGCCCCTGGGCTCCTCGGCAACGGGTCCTCTTGCAGCTCCCTCCAGTGGGGCCTTTGTACCCCTGAGGTAGTGCCTCAGGGGACTGGGCCACAGGTCCTCACTTATGAGCTGAAATGAAACAGCCCCTGCAAGCACTGTCCCTGACAGCTCCAAACACCCCGGGGCCTCCAGCATCGCCCTTTCTGACCATGGCCAGTGCAGCCTCACCTCAGCAATCTTGCCCGAGCCAGGAAGACTGTGCTCTGACAGCCAGTTGAAGAGGTTGACGCTGCTTGTGTCCTGCCTGCGGCTGGGAACTCCGCGTTCATAGTCCCAGAACCAGTCGACGGCAGTGGAACGAGTGGCCCGATAGCCTGAAGCGAAGGACCTGCCTGTGTGCTTTCCTACTGCCCGGTGTCCACACCGGTCTCCCACCCCACCCCTTCTCCTTGCCCTCCCACACCCGAGTCCAGCAACCCCACCTCACCTGCAAGGCTCACATGGTACTCCTTGATGATCACTTCATTCAGGAAGTAGGGGTTGCTCCGAAAGAAGAACTTCAGCCTGCAGCGGTGCTTCGGACCAACCAGTTCCTGCACCTGTGGAGACGTGGTGGGCGCAGGTGTCATCTGACCCAGCTGCCTGACTTTGCCTGCTGGCGGGAAGCACCCGCCTCCCCCTCCCTTCCTCCCTGTGCTCGGACCACTCCCGCCTGGAGCCCAGGCCCCCCACACCTGACTGCCCCTCTGCCACCCCAGTCTGACCTCCACAGTGAGCAAGTACTCAAGCATGTCTTCGTCTTGGTCACTGATGATGGCTGATATCTGGGGGTGGTTCTGAATCTGCTCTTTGGTCAAGAAGCCTTCAGAGCCAAGGCCACGCACAGCTGAGAGCCACGGATTTCGACTGAACCCGAAACAGAGACTGCTGAGGCCCTCCCACCTGGACTCCGCACGTGTGCCCTCTTGCTGTGCCCTCCCCGACTGCCTTTACTCACACTGGCTCCCCAGTCTGCTACCTCTGGGCTCATGTTCTCCTGAGGCTGCCTGCACTGCGACGGCAGGCGCCCCCTCCACTCCTTCCCAGACACCAGCCCTTCGGGAGGCTGTGCTGGCGCAGAGGACTCAGCGCTGAGGTCCTCTGCCCGTGCCCTTTCCCTGTCCCTTGGGGTCCCAGAGAAAGCAGTGCGCCTGTTCCGCAGAGACCGTGTCACCACGCAGTCGTTTCCAGACACCCCTGCGCTGCAGGAAGGCAGCGTTCCCCTTTGGAACTCCCCCAAACAGGCGGCTTGCCACCAAAAGGGTGTGTCTGCGCGTCTGTGTGTGTGCACGTGCCCGGAGAGGCTCGCCTGGGTGTGCCTAGGGAAGGAGGGTGGGAACAGGCTCTGTGGCCTGCCCCCAAACCTTCTTGGGACCTGCCGTCTGACAAGAACACGGGAAGGAAGGGATCAGGGAGGTGGGCGCGGGCCACGTGTCTCCTTCCCCGAGCCCCCTGGGCAAAGCTCTCCTCTGGGCTCTTGGGTTGTAGCAATGCGCCCCGGATATCTGCAGCGCGGGAATGGTGGCTGGTGCCCACACCTTCTGCTCTGACGGCCAGAGACAGCCCTTCCCTCCCTGCCCGGCCCTCCCTCTCCATGCCTCCCATCACCCGCCACGGCCCCTCTCCCCTGTCTTCCTATGCCTCTGCAGGTGCCAGGCTCTGTCCTCCGCGCACAACCCCCTCACAAGCCCGGACCCTCCTCCTCGCCCTCTCACCACAGCCGTCCTCCTCCACCATGCCAACCACCACCACACACAGCACGGGGAAGGATATGGCTTTGGCCCAGAAACCGGGGATGCGCTGGATGACGCTCCGCCTACGCTCCAGAATGGGCTTCCGCCGCTGGGCCGTGGCCAGCTTCACAGCAAGGTAGTCCCTGCGGCCTCGGGCACTCTCGGCGCTCAGCTGCCACTGCAGGGCCTCCAGCACCTCCAGTGGCGGCCGCGCGCTGCTCCCACCTGGCTTCTCCTCGGCCCTTAATGGGGCCTCTTCTGCAGCCGACTTCTGGCCTCCTGCCCCCACTTCCAGCACCTGCACGAGACCCCGCATGTCCAGCACCAACCCCGCCCGCAGCGCCACCCTCCACCCAGCCAGGCTCGCCCCCTCCAGCAGGCTCTGAGGGCCTGGGCTTCTGCATAGCATTCGCCCTTCCCTTGTAGCGATCCTTGGCCAGCCCTCCGCCACCTGGCCCCCAACGCCACCCCCGGCGGCCGCCACGGTCCCCTCGTGCTGCACTGCCTCGGCACCCCGGCAGCCCTGTCACCTGGAGGGCCCTGGCAGGGGCTGTGGTCACCCCCATAGCGCACGATGCACCGCCGATTGCGTGCCCAGCAGGACTCGCCATGTCTGCGGGCTCGGCGGCCGGGCAGCTGCCAAGGGGCACCGCCCTTATCCCTGCTCTGTCAGCATTCCTGGGGCCCTGGCGACCCCAGGTTCTGGCGGGATCCCGCGCGCGCGCCTGTACCTTTCAGTCGCCCCCTAGTGGAGAGGAAGACCAGGGATCAAGGAGCGGGCTGTCAGCCACGCCCAGCCTGCTCGCCTCCTCTGGGGTCCTCCAACCGAGGCTCCCCTGAGCGGCACACTCCTAGTCCCGCCTGTCAGCCCCCTCCCTTGCGCAGCTAACCCTCTCTCGCATCAAGGCGGTGCCCACGAAGTTCACTCTCTGACCTTTTGCGGCCCTTCCCTGGCCGTGGCCGTCTGCTGTGTGTTTCCTGCAGGTGCTAACTAGAGCTGCTCACTACCTCTTCACCTCTCCATGGCACCTTCCCAGGGTCCCTGGGTAAACCAAGGGAGAGAGGCACAGGGACGCGCGTCCTGGGAGCAGAGGCTATTCCTGGGAGGACAGCCCCTGCAAGGGGCCGGGGCCAGCCAGAGGGAAAGCCCGTGCCAGAAGAAGACTCTGGCCTCCCTTCAAGAGGGCAAAGAGCCAAGCAAAGGGTGCATTCAGTCTTTCTGTCCATGTGTCACCTTCTCCCTGTTCCCTCTTTCAGTCCCGCTCCCTGTCTGTCCTTGCGCCCGGCTCTCTGTCCCCTCCCCACCTGGGGATTCCAGTGAGCTACAGCAACACGCTGCCTTAAGTAGGCAAGGCAGCTCCTTCTTACGGGGTTGCTGCGTTTCACACAGCACCCATCTGGCCCTCTGCCCCAGTGACCCGTTCAGGTGTGGGAATGCCGTTGGGAACTCTGCGTCGCCAACTCTTTCTACCCTGCTTCGCTAAGGGAAAGATGGGCCCCAGGTGTCCCCATTTCAGGCTGCGTTGCTGAAAGAAACTAAGGCCTGCTGGCCCTCTGAGAGCAGGAGTGAAGGCAAGGGGTTCGTGACCGGTATGTCCCCCTCTCTTCAGCTACCCTGCATTTCTCACGCGCCCCTGCTCTCGAAAATCTGCCCTTGCTCACGGACATCTAACCCGTTCGTCGCAGGGGACTGGTGCCCGGGGCCGGTGGGCTCCACCGCTACCGGGAGCGGCAGGGCGAGTAACGGGAACCAAGGGAGTTCACGGGCAGAGCCAACGCCAGGCTGTGGGGTAGGTTTCCAGGGAAGGGTGCAGGAGTAGGAGTGTGAGGTGTGTGGTGGCCGGCCCGGGAGGCTGCTCAGGCCCTGCTGTGTGCAAGCAGGTGCCCGGGGCAGCGCCACGCAGCACTCAGTCACACCAAAGGGAGACGTGGAAATCCGTGTCAGCGCACGGAGGTCTTGCACACTGAAGCAGAATGTGCAACGGTGGGGCACACCCCGGAAACCAAAGTTGACGTTCCTGTCAAGTGAAGGTGCAGCCGTTCAAGCAAGGAGAGTGCACAGAGGCTGAAACACCTTGCGGTGTCACTGGGTAGCCTGCTGTGTGCACTCCACCCCAGGATGTTCGGCTTGATTCTGCCAGTGGGAAAATGAGATGGCCTTCCGTGAGGGTGGTGGTATGGGTGGACCTGTCATCACATGGCCATTATGAGGGTTGCACCTGTGCCGGGGGGTCGGCTGGGCTGCAAGTAAGGGGTGGGGGTCAGCCGTGGGGCTTGCAGACTGGGCAACATCTGGACCACCCTCCAGAGAACCCGTATCGTAGGCAGGATTGCATTCCTTCTGCGTGCAGGAGCAAAAGCCCGCAGGGCCATCGGCCGCTGACTGGGAGGGGCCCGTCCTGCCTGGCCCAGCTCGCCAAACCCTCGGGCTTCCCTGTGTCACCCAGGGTGGACGGAGTAACTAACCCTCACTCCCACGTAGGGGAGAGATCCCCAGCGGGGATGTTGATGGCCGGGCTCGTCCCCGAATCACTCAAACATTGCCCGAGTCTCGAATTCCCGGAAAGCTGTGCGCGCAATCTACGCTCTAAGATGTGCAGTCCATGTGCTTCTTTGCTCCTCGTCTCAAATGAATCCGAACACCGCACAGAGTGCATTTGTGGGTGATTTGCACATTGCATGCGGATCGAAGAGCCCAACCACAGGGTCCCTCACCCTGGCCTGTGCCCTGTGTAACTAACAGGAGCCCCGAGGGCGAAATGTCTTTCACAAAGGTGCAAGCCTCTAGGAATGAGAGAGCATGGCACCTGCAGCGCAGACCTCTTCGATGCCCTGCACCCTTGTGTTCAACACTTTCCTCCACAATGACCAGGGTTCCGTGGTGGTGGAGGGCGCAGGAGGCCCAGAAGCATGCCCGCGATGGCTGTGAGGATCTGAAGGGGGCACAGGAGGGACTCGAGGAACCTCTCATGCTTCCTACACATGTGTGGGAGTGGAGGTGGCAAGAGCATTGTGCAGGCCACCGATCAAGGGGTGGAAGGTGGGCCGCAGGGTGGGGTGGTTGGCCTGGAATGGGAGGTCAGGGTAGCGGAGTCACCGCAGCAGTATGAGTGCGGAGATACTCTGGGCACGCACGGTCCTTCGTCCAAGGCGGGCTTCGCCAGACAGAACCCGTTTTCTACTGCACCAACGAAGTGGTGCAGGCTGCCGTTTGCAATGGAACGGAGGCCCGCTCCGGGCTTCCCGTCTTACCCTGATGGCCTGGAGACCTGGGGTCCTGGGCTTTAGTCCTCCCTGTCTCGACGGGTCCAGGGAAGAATGAAATGGCCCATCTGTGGGTCACTCCTCCGCAGAGTGCCCTGCCAAGGGTGGTCTCCTCGCCAAGCTGCCCTTTCTCCTGCGCTTCTCCTGCCGCCAGCTTCCTCACACAGGACTGCAGAGGATTGGGCCACAGTCCACGGCAGACCCACTTGCAGAAGAAACAGAAAAGGTGAGGGGCCGGGGCCGAGCTCTCACCCAAATCCTAGACTGCTGGCTCACACACCAAGGATTTTCCCGGCATTGCCAGGGAGGCCTGACCTCCGCAATCCCGCCAGCACCCCACCCCCCCCCCCCCCGCCCCCCGCCGCCTCCCCCCGGCCAAGCTCTGGGATGGGGAACGACAGCAGTGAGGACTACGGCCGCACGTCCTTAGGGCTGCCCTAGCGGTGGGTCCAGCACCGCTGGGTGCTGGCGCGGGTCCTAGCGCTGCCTCCAGCGGAGAGGCTGGAGGCCTCTCATTGGTCATGCTCACGCCACCGAGTGGCCCGGCAAACGGACAGCCTAGACCGTCAGGAAGAAAGGCAGCTGGAAAGAGGGCCGCCTGCAACAAGTTCAACCCGCCGGCTTCTGCCAGCCATGCGGGGATCCTGCAAATATCAGGATGTCAGGGAGCCTACTGACATACGGCTTCACAATCACATCACAGAGGAAGTGGGACCAAGTGCCAAACAAGAGCAGGGTCTGGCCTCGCTCACCGCCTTTATCCACCTGCTGGGAAGAGTGGGCGCCCAGGGAGGAATCTCACTCCAGGTGCGTGCCATGTCCTGTTCCCGGGCACGGCGGCTGATCCTCCCCAGCTCCCTCCCTGCCCCGCCTTGCTCTACCCAGCCTCACCTTCAGATCGATCATGAGGTTTCCCCGTGTTCTTTTTCTCGCTCCCTGATCATGGCGGACAGCTCTAAGTGCTTGACAAACTGCTCTAGGTCAAGGAGCCTGCAGGCAGGGTCCTGAGCAGGGAGCGGCTAGGAAATGCAGTGTTTCTGGAGAACAGAGTGCCATCGCATCACCTCCGTTTTCCCCCTAGGCCCATGCCTTGTCCTCACAGGGCAACGGAGCCTACGGTGGCTCTCCTTTGCTCCATTCCTGTTGCTCCCGAGAGGGGGGTTCCTGGCCCTCAGAGCCCCCATGGGCAGCCGAGCCTCCTCTTCATCACGCCACACACTCCTGCCTCTGACTGAGCATGTGGAACCTCAAGGCGCCCTCCTGCAGCCTTACTCACACAAGAACCTGTGCAGTACGAGCCTCGGTGTGTGTCCTGGTCTGGACTGCACTGTTTCCATGGAGATGAGGCATGCCCTCAAAGCTCTGCATCTGCCTGTGGTGCCCACCCTGAGCTCTTCTGCACCATGTGGGAGCTCCGGAGCCCTTCTGGAAAATGCCCGTATCCTTTGCAAAGTAAGCCCGCTGATGCCTTACTCCGGGCCCTGCTCTGGCACCTTGTAGTCCCTGCGGTGCGGCCCCGAGGACTGCGCTTCGGCCCAGAATGCACACGTGCGCTGATGGACGTTGCTTCTGAGTTCCAGGTGGGACTTTCTCCTCTAAGAAGCCCCACACTCGAACCCAGAGAAGGCCCTGCTGGCTCGCTCATTCAAGGGCTCCATCTCCGCCTGCAGCGCCCCTGGAGGCTCCAGTGGCGTCCAGGTGCAGGGCCCCATGGGTCAAGGCCCAGCCTGCTCCTGTTTCGGTGAGTGCTGGCCTAGCCAATGTGCTTTGGCCTGGGCCCCGCCCTCGGGACCCTCCACCCGCCGGTCTCCCGGTGGGTCCCGCCGCTCTCCCGCACCAGCTGTCCCCCAGCAACCAATTGCCCCTGCAGCCTCTCCTCAGGGTGATTCTGCCCGTCCCTGCTCTCCCTCAGCAGAACTTCGTGTTACCCCACTCCTTCCACAAACAGAGTGTGAGCCTCTACTCGTCCTGCCTTCTTCTCACTTCTAGCTCTTGAAAACTCTCTCCCCCTACCACCGCTTCCACTTGCAGGCCCTACGCTTCTCTCACTGCTACTCCTTCTTGGCTCCCTACTGCAGCACAAGCTGCGCCTCCTCCAGCAACTGCTCTTCAGTCACCACCTCCTCCCTCCACACTTGCAGATTCCACCAGACATCCTTCCTTGCCACCAGCACTTCGCCCTAGGCCAAAACTGTCCCACTCGCATGAAGTCATCCACTTCGGCACCAACGTTGCCACTTCCACCTGTCCACGCTCTGGTCGCTGCTCTTGCTCGCACTGCTCAGCCCTCTAAGGTCCGTGTTTGGACCTCAGGCTCCTCATCGTCTTCAGGTGGTCTTCCGCCACCACCTCCTTCTGCGCGCGCAACACCAGCTCCTGTAACACCCGGACCCGCATTCCCGCTTCTTCCCCCAACCCCTAAGCTTCCACAGCTCCTCTCTCTCTCGTTTCCCCTCCTGGGCGTTCTGTTCCTCCTCCCACACTGATTGCTATTTTACCAGCACCTGCCTGCTCGCTCCCTACCTCCAGATCTCCTCTCCCACCCCCCAGCTGTTCCTCTGCTGACACATTTCCAAAGACCCTCCCCCACATGAACCAACCACACATCCAGTGCTAACTCCTTCCTTACCACCGTCACCTCGGGCACAACCTCTTCCCCAACTACCAGCCCCTCCTGCACCAAGTCCCCCAAGGTGCACTTCCCTCCTTCTCACAGGCCCTTCTCCACAAGCCTCCTCCGCAAGCGCTTCCTCCTCCATGCCTTCGGCTTCTGCCCAACGGCCTCACCCCGCTCTTCCATCTTTGCCTCCCTGCTCGTCCTCGGAATCCTCCTTCTGCACCACTTACCCGCCTCCCACCCCCTACCCCGTAGACTTACTCCTACTCCCACCGGAACTCCCTATCTGCACACTGCTACACTTCCAGGCATCGCCCTCCCCTTCATTACGGGGAACAACCACAGCCCTACTCCAAGGCCACCATGTCCCCTTCCACCAACACTTCATTCCCTCACCTCACCTCAGTCAGCTGCATGAGGTCCTCCAGATCAAACATTTCAGCGCTGCCTCCGCCCTCAGCCCTGGGGCATGGATTCCTGACACTCATCCTACAGGAACACGAAAGCGTCCCCTCCGGGCAGAACTGAAGCAGATCCTCTTATCTGCGACTGCACCTCGGAGCCCGGAGCCCGACACTCTCTGTCACATCAAGTGCCCATTTACAAGCAGAGGCAAAGGAAGGCGCCTGGGGAGTCCCTGAGTGCACACATGCAGCCTACCCGCTGCATAAACTTCGTCCTCAGTCGAGGAACTACGTAGCAGCAGGTGTTGGGAGCACGGCAACTATACAGATGGACAAGCCCAAAGTACACTGACAGGACCCTATCTGGATTCTGGCTCATGACCCTGAGCTGGAGCTGCTTGGGTGAGGAAACAGGTTGCTGAAGTCGTAAGGTGGCATGGACGGGGCCGTGATGGGGCAAGGGAGTCTGCAGGCCCTGCCCGGCCTGCTCATCACACATCTCCTCCAGTCAGAGATGGGACCGTGGGCAGGATTCCACGTGCACTGGATGTGTGAATGGGGGCGCGGCCCTTGTGCTTAAGAGTGGCGCGTGACCCGGCTACAAAAGACACAGAGGCGGAAGCACTGCTGAGACCTTTATGTGTCTTTCCCCGTCACTCAGGCACACGGTGCCATCTGTCTGTGCGTCCACATCCACAGGCGATCCCCGGGGCAGCCTTTGTTCCTGTGCGGGAAAACCACACAGAATCCTTCGGCCATCACTGGCGCGGGAAGACCGCGCCCAGGCCGTGTCCTCCCTGGCCGGTTGCATGGTCTGCCCTCTTCACCGCATGCTCTGGACTGCCCCCCCGAGACTCTCACCCCAACAAGAATGCCCAGTCGCGCACTCAGCGGCAGGGGCACACCACCCAATGGTGGTGTCTCGGGCCACTCTGTGACCCATGGTGTCCCCAGTCATTGCACCGTGCCCTGAGAGGCCCCAGGACGTGAAAAGCGTGCTGCCTGGAGCCTGAGGCCACCAGAAGGTAGGTGGGATCGGCTGAAGGAGCCCTGGGCTTAGACAGGGACCCCGGGCCACAGGCTGCAGAGCAGGTGCAGCATGGCTGCGTACAAGTTTGTGTGGAGAGCTGGGGAGGGGGCGCGCGGTACGGCGGCCCACTGAGTGCTTCCGGGCCCCGGTAGGGGGGCGCCCAAATTGCCAGAGACAGGGAATCGCAGAAACGTGTTAAAGTATCCCGCTTTGGGTAAGCACTCCCTTGGCACAGGGGCCGGCCCCTGCCCTTTGAAATATCCCCGCGGACCACGTGGGGCCCTGGGGAACGTCCAGATGTCCTGAGCTTGACTTTTCCCTGCTGTTTCTCAGAGGAGTCTCCTGGGTGCAACCACTGACTGACCTGGGAACGCCTAGCCCCTGGGCTCCTCGGCAACGGGTCCTCTTGCAGCTCCCTCCAGTGGGGCCTTTGTACCCCTGAGGTAGTGCCTCAGGGGACTGGGCCACAGGTCCTCACTTATGAGCTGAAATGAAACAGCCCCTGCAAGCACTGTCCCTGACAGCTCCAAACACCCCGGGGCCTCCAGCATCGCCCTTTCTGACCATGGCCAGTGCAGCCTCACCTCAGCAATCTTGCCCGAGCCAGGAAGACTGTGCTCTGACAGCCAGTTGAAGAGGTTGACGCTGCTTGTGTCCTGCCTGCGGCTGGGAACTCCGCGTTCATAGTCCCAGAACCAGTCGACGGCAGTGGAACGAGTGGCCCGATAGCCTGAAGCGAAGGACCTGCCTGTGTGCTTTCCTACTGCCCGGTGTCCACACCGGTCTCCCACCCCACCCCTTCTCCTTGCCCTCCCACACCCGAGTCCAGCAACCCCACCTCACCTGCAAGGCTCACATGGTACTCCTTGATGATCACTTCATTCAGGAAGTAGGGGTTGCTCCGAAAGAAGAACTTCAGCCTGCAGCGGTGCTTCGGACCAACCAGTTCCTGCACCTGTGGAGACGTGGTGGGCGCAGGTGTCATCTGACCCAGCTGCCTGACTTTGCCTGCTGGCGGGAAGCACCCGCCTCCCCCTCCCTTCCTCCCTGTGCTCGGACCACTCCCGCCTGGAGCCCAGGCCCCCCACACCTGACTGCCCCTCTGCCACCCCAGTCTGACCTCCACAGTGAGCAAGTACTCAAGCATGTCTTCGTCTTGGTCACTGATGATGGCTGATATCTGGGGGTGGTTCTGAATCTGCTCTTTGGTCAAGAAGCCTTCAGAGCCAAGGCCACGCACAGCTGAGAGCCACGGATTTCGACTGAACCCGAAACAGAGACTGCCGAGGCCCTCCCACCTGGACTCCGCACGTGTGCCCTCTTGCTGTGCCCTCCCCGACTGCCTTTACTCACACTGGCTCCCCAGTCTGCTACCTCTGGGCTCATGTTCTCCTGAGGCTGCCTGCACTGCGACGGCAGGCGCCCCCTCCACTCCTTCCCAGACACCAGCCCTTCGGGAGGCTGTGCTGGCGCAGAGGACTCAGCGCTGAGGTCCTCTGCCCGTGCCCTTTCCCTGTCCCTTGGGGTCCCAGAGAAAGCAGTGCGCCTGTTCCGCAGAGACCGTGTCACCACGCAGTCGTTTCCAGACACCCCTGCGCTGCAGGAAGGCAGCGTTCCCCTTTGGAACTCCCCCAAACAGGCGGCTTGCCACCAAAAGGGTGTGTCTGCGCGTCTGTGTGTGTGCACGTGCCCGGAGAGGCTCGCCTGGGTGTGCCTAGGGAAGGAGGGTGGGAACAGGCTCTGTGGCCTGCCCCCAAACCTTCTTGGGACCTGCCGTCTGACAAGAACACGGGAAGGAAGGCATCAGGGAGGTGGGCGCGGGCCACGTGTCTCCTTCCCCGAGCCCCCTGGGCAAAGCTCTCCTCTGGGCTCTTGGGTTGTAGCAATGCGCCCCGGATATCTGCAGCGCGGGAATGGTGGCTGGTGCCCACACCTTCTGCTCTGACGGCCAGAGACAGCCCTTCCCTCCCTGCCCGGCCCTCCCTCTCCATGCCTCCCATCACCCGCCACGGCCCCTCTCCCCTGTCTTCCTATGCCTCTGCAGGTGCCAGGCTCTGTCCTCCGCGCACAACCCCCTCACAAGCCCGGACCCTCCTCCTCGCCCTCTCACCACAGCCGTCCTCCTCCACCATGCCAACCACCACCACACACAGCACGGGGAAGGATATGGCTTTGGCCCAGAAACCGGGGATGCGCTGGATGACGCTCCGCCTACGCTCCAGAATGGGCTTCCGCCGCTGGGCCGTGGCCAGCTTCACAGCAAGGTAGTCCCTGCGGCCTCGGGCACTCTCGGCGCTCAGCTGCCACTGCAGGGCCTCCAGCACCTCCAGTGGCGGCCGCGCGCTGCTCCCACCTGGCTTCTCCTCGGCCCTTAATGGGGCCTCTTCTGCAGCCGACTTCTGGCCTCCTGCCCCCACTTCCAGCACCTGCACGAGACCCCGCATGTCCAGCACCAACCCCGCCCGCAGCGCCACCCTCCACCCAGCCAGGCTCGCCCCCTCCAGCAGGCTCTGAGGGCCTGGGCTTCTGCATAGCATTCGCCCTTCCCTTGTAGCGATCCTTGGCCAGCCCTCCGCCACCTGGCCCCCAACGCCACCCCCGGCGGCCGCCACGGTCCCCTCGTGCTGCACTGCCTCGGCACCCCGGCAGCCCTGTCACCTGGAGGGCCCTGGCAGGGGCTGTGGTCACCCCCATAGCGCACGATGCACCGCCGATTGCGTGCCCAGCAGGACTCGCCATGTCTGCGGGCTCGGCGGCCGGGCAGCTGCCAAGGGGCACCGCCCTTATCCCTGCTCTGTCAGCATTCCTGGGGCCCTGGCGACCCCAGGTTCTGGCGGGATCCCGCGCGCGCGCGCCTGTACCTTTCAGTCGCCCCCTAGTGGAGAGGAAGACCAGGGATCAAGGAGCGGGCTGTCAGCCACGCCCAGCCTGCTCGCCTCCTCTGGGGTCCTCCAACCGAGGCTCCCCTGAGCGGCACACTCCTAGTCCCGCCTGTCAGCCCCCTCCCTTGCGCAGCTAACCCTCTCTCGCATCAAGGCGGTGCCCACGAAGTTCACTCTCTGACCTTTTGCGGCCCTTCCCTGGCCGTGGCCGTCTGCTGTGTGTTTCCTGCAGGTGCTAACTAGAGCTGCTCACTACCTCTTCACCTCTCCATGGCACCTTCCCCCTGGGTAAACCAAGGGAGAGAGGCACAGGGACGCGCGTCCTGGGAGCAGAGGCTATTCCTGGGAGGACAGCCCCTGCAAGGGGCCGGGGCCAGCCAGAGGGAAAGCCCGTGCCAGAAGAAGACTCTGCCTCCCTTCAAGAGGGCAAAGAGCCAAGCAAAGGGTGCATTCAGTCTTTCTGTCCATTGTGTCACCTTCTCCCTGTTCCCTCTTTCAGTCCCGCTCCCTGTCTGTCCTTGCGCCCGGCTCTCTGTCCCCTCCCCACCTGGGGATTCCAGTGAGCTACAGCAACACGCTGCCTTAAGTAGGCAAGGGCAGCTCCTTCTTACGGGGTTGCTGCGTTTCACACAGCACCCATCTGGCCCTCTGCCCCAGTGACCCGTTCAGGTGTGGGGAATGCCGTTGGGAAACTCTGCGTCGCCAACTCTTTCTACCCTGCTTCGCTAAGGGAAAGATGGGCCCCAGGTGTCCCCATTTCAGGCTGCGTTGCTGAAAGAAACTAAGGCCTGCTGGCCCTCTGAGAGCAGGAGTGAAGGCAAGGGGTTCGTGACCGGTATGTCCCCCTCTCCTTCAGCTACCCTGCATTTCTCACGCGCCCCTGCTCTCGAAAATCTGCCCTTGCTCACGGACATCTAACCCGTTCGTCGCAGGGGACTGGTGCCCGGGGCCGGTGGGCTCCACCGCTACCCGGGGAGCGGCAGGGCGAGTAACGGGAACCAAGGGAGTTCACGGCAGAGCCAACGCCAGGCTGTGGGGTAGGTTTCCAGGGAAGGGTGCAGGAGTAGGAGTGTGAGGTGTGTGGTGGCCGGCCCGGGAGGCTGCTCAGGCCCTGCTGTGTGCAAGCAGGTGCCCGGGGCAGCGCCACGCAGCACTCAGTCACACCAAAGGGAGACGTGGAAACTCCGTGTCAGCGCACGGAGGTCTTGCACACTGAAGCAGAATGTGCAACGGTGGGGCACACCCCGGAAACCAAAGTTGACGTTCCTGTCAAGTGAAGGTGCAGCCGTTCAAGCAAGGAGAGTGCACAGAGGCTGAAACACCTTGCGGTGTCACTGGGTAGCCTGCTGTGTGCACTCCACCCCAGGATGTTCGGCTTGATTCTGCCAGTGGGAAAATGAGATGGCCTTCCGTGAGGGTGGTGGTATGGTGGACCTGTCATCACATGGCCATTATGAGGGTTGGCACCTGTGCCGGGGGGTCGGCTGGGCTGCAAGTAAGGGGTGGGGGTCAGCCGTGGGGCTTGCAGACTGGGCAACATCTGGACCACCCTCCAGAGAACCCGTATCGTAGGCAGGATTGCATTCCTTCTGCGTGCAGGAGCAAAGCCCGCAGGGCCATCGGCCGCTGACTGGGAGGGGCCCGTCCTGCCTGGCCCAGCTCGCCAAACCCTCGGGCTTCCCTGTGTCACCCAGGGTGGACGGAGTAACTAACCCTCACTCCCACGTAGGGGAGAGATCCCCAGCGGGGATGTTGATGGCCGGGCTCGTCCCCCGAATCACTCAAACATTGCCCGAGTCTCGAATTCCCGGAAAGCTGTGCGCGCAATCTACGCTCTAAGATGTGCAGTCCATGTGCTTCTTTGCTCCTCGTCCTCAAATGAATCCGAACACCGCACAGAGTGCATTTGTGGGTGATTTGCACATTGCATGCGGATCGAAGAGCCCAACCACAGGGTCCCTCACCCTGGCCTGTGCCCTGTGTAACTAACAGGAGCCCCGAGGGCGAAATGTCCTTTCACAAAGGTGCAAGCCTCTAGGAATGAGAGAGCATGGCACCTGCAGCGCAGACCTCTTCGATGCCCTGCACCCTTGTGTTCAACACTTTCCTCCACAATGACCAGGGTTCCGTGGTGGTGGAGGGCGCAGGAGGCCCAGAAGCATGCCCGCGATGCTGTGAGGATCTGAAGGGGGCACAGGAGGGACTCGAGGAACCTCTCATGCTTCCTACACATGTGTGGGAGTGGAGGTGGCAAGAGCATTGTGCAGGCCACCGATCAAGGGGTGGAAGGTGGGCCGCAGGGTGGGGTGGTTGGCCTGGAATGGGAGGTCAGGGTAGCGGAGTCACCGCAGCAGTATGAGTGCGGAGATACTCTGGGCACGCACGGTCCTTCGTCCAAGGCGGGCTTCGCCAGACAGAACCCGCTTTCTACTGCACCAACGAAGTGGTGCAGGCTGCCGTTTGCAATGGAACGGAGGCCCGCTCCGGGCTTCCCGTCTTACCCTGATGGCCTGGAGACCTGGGGTCCTGGGCTTTAGTCCTCCCTGTCTCGACGGGTCCAGGGAAGAATGAAATGGCCCATCTGTGGGTCACTCCTCCGCAGAGTGCCCTGCCAAGGGTGGTCTCCTCGCCAAGCTGCCCTTTCTCCTGCGCTTCTCCTGCCGCCAGCTTCCTCACACAGGACTGCAGAGGATTGGGCCACAGTCCACGGCAGACCCACTTGCAGAAGAAACAGAAAAGGTGAGGGGCCGGGGCCGAGCTCTCACCCAAATCCTAGACTGCTGGCTCACACACCAAGGATTTTCCCGGCATTGCCAGGGAGGCCTGACCTCCGCAATCCCGCCAGCACCCCACCCCCCCCCCCCCGCCCCCCGCCGCCTCCCCCCGGCCAAGCTCTGGGATGGGGAACGACAGCAGTGAGGACTACGGCCGCACGTCCTTAGGGCTGCCCTAGCGGTGGGTCCAGCACCGCTGGGTGCTGGCGCGGGTCCTAGCGCTGCCTCCAGCGGAGAGGCTGGAGGCCTCTCATTGGTCATGCTCACGCCACCGAGTGGCCCGGCAAACGGACAGCCTAGACCGTCAGGAAGAAAGGCAGCTGGAAAGAGGGCCGCCTGCAACAAGTTCAACCCGCCGGCTTCTGCCAGCCATGCGGGGATCCTGCAAATATCAGGATGTCAGGGAGCCTACTGACATACGGCTTCACAATCACATCACAGAGGAAGTGGGACCAAGTGCCAAACAAGAGCAGGGTCTGGCCTCGCTCACCGCCTTTATCCACCTGCTGGGAAGAGTGGGCGCCCAGGGAGGAATCTCACTCCAGGTGCGTGCCATGTCCTGTTCCCGGGCACGGCGGCTGATCCTCCCCAGCTCCCTCCCTGCCCCGCCTTGCTCTACCCAGCCTCACCTTCAGATCGATCATGAGGTTTCCCCGTGTTCTTTTTCTCGCTCCCTGATCATGGCGGACAGCTCTAAGTGCTTGACAAACTGCTCTAGGTCAAGGAGCCTGCAGGCAGGGTCCTGAGCAGGGAGCGGCTAGGAAATGCAGTGTTTCTGGAGAACAGAGTGCCATCGCATCACCTCCGTTTTCCCCCTAGGCCCATGCCTTGTCCTCACAGGGCAACGGAGCCTACGGTGGCTCTCCTTTGCTCCATTCCTGTTGCTCCCGAGAGGGGGGTTCCTGGCCCTCAGAGCCCCCATGGGCAGCCGAGCCTCCTCTTCATCACGCCACACACTCCTGCCTCTGACTGAGCATGTGGAACCTCAAGGCGCCCTCCTGCAGCCTTACTCACACAAGAACCTGTGCAGTACGAGCCTCGGTGTGTGTCCTGGTCTGGACTGCACTGTTTCCATGGAGATGAGGCATGCCCTCAAAGCTCTGCATCTGCCTGTGGTGCCCACCCTGAGCTCTTCTGCACCATGTGGGAGCTCCGGAGCCCTTCTGGAAAATGCCCGTATCCTTTGCAAAGTAAGCCCGCTGATGCCTTACTCCGGGCCCTGCTCTGGCACCTTGTAGTCCCTGCGGTGCGGCCCCGAGGACTGCGCTTCGGCCCAGAATGCACACGTGCGCTGATGGACGTTGCTTCTGAGTTCCAGGTGGGACTTTCTCCTCTAAGAAGCCCCACACTCGAACCCAGAGAAGGCCCTGCTGGCTCGCTCATTCAAGGGCTCCATCTCCGCCTGCAGCGCCCCTGGAGGCTCCAGTGGCGTCCAGGTGCAGGGCCCCATGGGTCAAGGCCCAGCCTGCTCCTGTTTCGGTGAGTGCTGGCCTAGCCAATGTGCTTTGGCCTGGGCCCCGCCCTCGGGACCCTCCACCCGCCGGTCTCCCGGTGGGTCCCGCCGCTCTCCCGCACCAGCTGTCCCCCAGCAACCAATTGCCCCTGCAGCCTCTCCTCAGGGTGATTCTGCCCGTCCCTGCTCTCCCTCAGCAGAACTTCGTGTTACCCCACTCCTTCCACAAACAGAGTGTGAGCCTCTACTCGTCCTGCCTTCTTCTCACTTCTAGCTCTTGAAAACTCTCTCCCCCTACCACCGCTTCCACTTGCAGGCCCTACGCTTCTCTCACTGCTACTCCTTCTTGGCTCCCTACTGCAGCACAAGCTGCGCCTCCTCCAGCAACTGCTCTTCAGTCACCACCTCCTCCCTCCACACTTGCAGATTCCACCAGACATCCTTCCTTGCCACCAGCACTTCGCCCTAGGCCAAAACTGTCCCACTCGCATGAAGTCATCCACTTCGGCACCAACGTTGCCACTTCCACCTGTCCACGCTCTGGTCGCTGCTCTTGCTCGCACTGCTCAGCCCTCTAAGGTCCGTGTTTGGACCTCAGGCTCCTCATCGTCTTCAGGTGGTCTTCCGCCACCACCTCCTTCTGCGCGCGCAACACCAGCTCCTGTAACACCCGGACCCGCATTCCCGCTTCTTCCCCCAACCCCTAAGCTTCCACAGCTCCTCTCTCTCTCGTTTCCCCTCCTGGGCGTTCTGTTCCTCCTCCCACACTGATTGCTATTTTACCAGCACCTGCCTGCTCGCTCCCTACCTCCAGATCTCCTCTCCCACCCCCCAGCTGTTCCTCTGCTGACACATTTCCAAAGACCCTCCCCCACATGAACCAACCACACATCCAGTGCTAACTCCTTCCTTACCACCGTCACCTCGGGCACAACCTCTTCCCCAACTACCAGCCCCTCCTGCACCAAGTCCCCCAAGGTGCACTTCCCTCCTTCTCACAGGCCCTTCTCCACAAGCCTCCTCCGCAAGCGCTTCCTCCTCCATGCCTTCGGCTTCTGCCCAACGGCCTCACCCCGCTCTTCCATCTTTGCCTCCCTGCTCGTCCTCGGAATCCTCCTTCTGCACCACTTACCCGCCTCCCACCCCCTACCCCGTAGACTTACTCCTACTCCCACCGGAACTCCCTATCTGCACACTGCTACACTTCCAGGCATCGCCCTCCCCTTCATTACGGGGAACAACCACAGCCCTACTCCAAGGCCACCATGTCCCCTTCCACCAACACTTCATTCCCTCACCTCACCTCAGTCAGCTGCATGAGGTCCTCCAGATCAAACATTTCAGCGCTGCCTCCGCCCTCAGCCCTGGGGCATGGATTCCTGACACTCATCCTACAGGAACACGAAAGCGTCCCCTCCGGGCAGAACTGAAGCAGATCCTCTTATCTGCGACTGCACCTCGGAGCCCGGAGCCCGACACTCTCTGTCACATCAAGTGCCCATTTACAAGCAGAGGCAAAGGAAGGCGCCTGGGGAGTCCCTGAGTGCACACATGCAGCCTACCCGCTGCATAAACTTCGTCCTCAGTCGAGGAACTACGTAGCAGCAGGTGTTGGGAGCACGGCAACTATACAGATGGACAAGCCCAAAGTACACTGACAGGACCCTATCTGGATTCTGGCTCATGACCCTGAGCTGGAGCTGCTTGGGTGAGGAAACAGGTTGCTGAAGTCGTAAGGTGGCATGGACGGGGCCGTGATGGGGCAAGGGAGTCTGCAGGCCCTGCCCGGCCTGCTCATCACACATCTCCTCCAGTCAGAGATGGGACCGTGGGCAGGATTCCACGTGCACTGGATGTGTGAATGGGGGCGCGGCCCTTGTGCTTAAGAGTGGCGCGTGACCCGGCTACAAAAGACACAGAGGCGGAAGCACTGCTGAGACCTTTATGTGTCTTTCCCCGTCACTCAGGCACACGGTGCCATCTGTCTGTGCGTCCACATCCACAGGCGATCCCCGGGGCAGCCTTTGTTCCTGTGCGGGAAAACCACACAGAATCCTTCGGCCATCACTGGCGCGGGAAGACCGCGCCCAGGCCGTGTCCTCCCTGGCCGGTTGCATGGTCTGCCCTCTTCACCGCATGCTCTGGACTGCCCCCCCGAGACTCTCACCCCAACAAGAATGCCCAGTCGCGCACTCAGCGGCAGGGGCACACCACCCAATGGTGGTGTCTCGGGCCACTCTGTGACCCATGGTGTCCCCAGTCATTGCACCGTGCCCTGAGAGGCCCCAGGACGTGAAAAGCGTGCTGCCTGGAGCCTGAGGCCACCAGAAGGTAGGTGGGATCGGCTGAAGGAGCCCTGGGCTTAGACAGGGACCCCGGGCCACAGGCTGCAGAGCAGGTGCAGCATGGCTGCGTACAAGTTTGTGTGGAGAGCTGGGGAGGGGGCGCGCGGTACGGCGGCCCACTGAGTGCTTCCGGGCCCCGGTAGGGGGGCGCCCAAATTGCCAGAGACAGGGAATCGCAGAAACGTGTTAAAGTATCCCGCTTTGGGTAAGCACTCCCTTGGCACAGGGGCCGGCCCCTGCCCTTTGAAATATCCCCGCGGACCACGTGGGGCCCTGGGGAACGTCCAGATGTCCTGAGCTTGACTTTTCCCTGCTGTTTCTCAGAGGAGTCTCCTGGGTGCAACCACTGACTGACCTGGGAACGCCTAGCCCCTGGGCTCCTCGGCAACGGGTCCTCTTGCAGCTCCCTCCAGTGGGGCCTTTGTACCCCTGAGGTAGTGCCTCAGGGGACTGGGCCACAGGTCCTCACTTATGAGCTGAAATGAAACAGCCCCTGCAAGCACTGTCCCTGACAGCTCCAAACACCCCGGGGCCTCCAGCATCGCCCTTTCTGACCATGGCCAGTGCAGCCTCACCTCAGCAATCTTGCCCGAGCCAGGAAGACTGTGCTCTGACAGCCAGTTGAAGAGGTTGACGCTGCTTGTGTCCTGCCTGCGGCTGGGAACTCCGCGTTCATAGTCCCAGAACCAGTCGACGGCAGTGGAACGAGTGGCCCGATAGCCTGAAGCGAAGGACCTGCCTGTGTGCTTTCCTACTGCCCGGTGTCCACACCGGTCTCCCACCCCACCCCTTCTCCTTGCCCTCCCACACCCGAGTCCAGCAACCCCACCTCACCTGCAAGGCTCACATGGTACTCCTTGATGATCACTTCATTCAGGAAGTAGGGGTTGCTCCGAAAGAAGAACTTCAGCCTGCAGCGGTGCTTCGGACCAACCAGTTCCTGCACCTGTGGAGACGTGGTGGGCGCAGGTGTCATCTGACCCAGCTGCCTGACTTTGCCTGCTGGCGGGAAGCACCCGCCTCCCCCTCCCTTCCTCCCTGTGCTCGGACCACTCCCGCCTGGAGCCCAGGCCCCCCACACCTGACTGCCCCTCTGCCACCCCAGTCTGACCTCCACAGTGAGCAAGTACTCAAGCATGTCTTCGTCTTGGTCACTGATGATGGCTGATATCTGGGGGTGGTTCTGAATCTGCTCTTTGGTCAAGAAGCCTTCAGAGCCAAGGCCACGCACAGCTGAGAGCCACGGATTTCGACTGAACCCGAAACAGAGACTGCCGAGGCCCTCCCACCTGGACTCCGCACGTGTGCCCTCTTGCTGTGCCCTCCCCGACTGCCTTTACTCACACTGGCTCCCCAGTCTGCTACCTCTGGGCTCATGTTCTCCTGAGGCTGCCTGCACTGCGACGGCAGGCGCCCCCTCCACTCCTTCCCAGACACCAGCCCTTCGGGAGGCTGTGCTGGCGCAGAGGACTCAGCGCTGAGGTCCTCTGCCCGTGCCCTTTCCCTGTCCCTTGGGGTCCCAGAGAAAGCAGTGCGCCTGTTCCGCAGAGACCGTGTCACCACGCAGTCGTTTCCAGACACCCCTGCGCTGCAGGAAGGCAGCGTTCCCCTTTGGAACTCCCCCAAACAGGCGGCTTGCCACCAAAAGGGTGTGTCTGCGCGTCTGTGTGTGTGCACGTGCCCGGAGAGGCTCGCCTGGGTGTGCCTAGGGAAGGAGGGTGGGAACAGGCTCTGTGGCCTGCCCCCAAACCTTCTTGGGACCTGCCGTCTGACAAGAACACGGGAAGGAAGGCATCAGGGAGGTGGGCGCGGGCCACGTGTCTCCTTCCCCGAGCCCCCTGGGCAAAGCTCTCCTCTGGGCTCTTGGGTTGTAGCAATGCGCCCCGGATATCTGCAGCGCGGGAATGGTGGCTGGTGCCCACACCTTCTGCTCTGACGGCCAGAGACAGCCCTTCCCTCCCTGCCCGGCCCTCCCTCTCCATGCCTCCCATCACCCGCCACGGCCCCTCTCCCCTGTCTTCCTATGCCTCTGCAGGTGCCAGGCTCTGTCCTCCGCGCACAACCCCCTCACAAGCCCGGACCCTCCTCCTCGCCCTCTCACCACAGCCGTCCTCCTCCACCATGCCAACCACCACCACACACAGCACGGGGAAGGATATGGCTTTGGCCCAGAAACCGGGGATGCGCTGGATGACGCTCCGCCTACGCTCCAGAATGGGCTTCCGCCGCTGGGCCGTGGCCAGCTTCACAGCAAGGTAGTCCCTGCGGCCTCGGGCACTCTCGGCGCTCAGCTGCCACTGCAGGGCCTCCAGCACCTCCAGTGGCGGCCGCGCGCTGCTCCCACCTGGCTTCTCCTCGGCCCTTAATGGGGCCTCTTCTGCAGCCGACTTCTGGCCTCCTGCCCCCACTTCCAGCACCTGCACGAGACCCCGCATGTCCAGCACCAACCCCGCCCGCAGCGCCACCCTCCACCCAGCCAGGCTCGCCCCCTCCAGCAGGCTCTGAGGGCCTGGGCTTCTGCATAGCATTCGCCCTTCCCTTGTAGCGATCCTTGGCCAGCCCTCCGCCACCTGGCCCCCAACGCCACCCCCGGCGGCCGCCACGGTCCCCTCGTGCTGCACTGCCTCGGCACCCCGGCAGCCCTGTCACCTGGAGGGCCCTGGCAGGGGCTGTGGTCACCCCCATAGCGCACGATGCACCGCCGATTGCGTGCCCAGCAGGACTCGCCATGTCTGCGGGCTCGGCGGCCGGGCAGCTGCCAAGGGGCACCGCCCTTATCCCTGCTCTGTCAGCATTCCTGGGGCCCTGGCGACCCCAGGTTCTGGCGGGATCCCGCGCAGCGCGCCTGTACCTTTCAGTCGCCCCCTAGTGGAGAGGAAGACCAGGGATCAAGGAGCGGGCTGTCAGCCACGCCCAGCCTGCTCGCCTCCTCTGGGGTCCTCCAACCGAGGCTCCCCTGAGCGGCACACTCCTAGTCCCGCCTGTCAGCCCCCTCCCTTGCGCAGCTAACCCTCTCTCGCATCAAGGCGGTGCCCACGAAGTTCACTCTCTGACCTTTTGCGGCCCTTCCCTGGCCGTGGCCGTCTGCTGTGTGTTTCCTGCAGGTGCTAACTAGAGCTGCTCACTACCTCTTCACCTCTCCATGGCACCTTCCCAGGGTCCCTGGGTAAACCAAGGGAGAGAGGCACAGGGACGCGCGTCCTGGGAGCAGAGGCTATTCCTGGGAGGACAGCCCCTGCAAGGGGCCGGGGCCAGCCAGAGGGAAAGCCCGTGCCAGAAGAAGACTCTGGCCTCCCTTCAAGAGGGCAAAGAGCCAAGCAAAGGGTGCATTCAGTCTTTCTGTCCATGTGTCACCTTCTCCCTGTTCCCTCTTTCAGTCCCGCTCCCTGTCTGTCCTTGCGCCCGGCTCTCTGTCCCCTCCCCACCTGGGGATTCCAGTGAGCTACAGCAACACGCTGCCTTAAGTAGGCAAGGCAGCTCCTTCTTACGGGGTTGCTGCGTTTCACACAGCACCCATCTGGCCCTCTGCCCCAGTGACCCGTTCAGGTGTGGGAATGCCGTTGGGAACTCTGCGTCGCCAACTCTTTCTACCCTGCTTCGCTAAGGGAAAGATGGGCCCCAGGTGTCCCCATTTCAGGCTGCGTTGCTGAAAGAAACTAAGGCCTGCTGGCCCTCTGAGAGCAGGAGTGAAGGCAAGGGGTTCGTGACCGGTATGTCCCCCTCTCTTCAGCTACCCTGCATTTCTCACGCGCCCCTGCTCTCGAAAATCTGCCCTTGCTCACGGACATCTAACCCGTTCGTCGCAGGGGACTGGTGCCCGGGGCCGGTGGGCTCCACCGCTACCGGGAGCGGCAGGGCGAGTAACGGGAACCAAGGGAGTTCACGGGCAGAGCCAACGCCAGGCTGTGGGGTAGGTTTCCAGGGAAGGGTGCAGGAGTAGGAGTGTGAGGTGTGTGGTGGCCGGCCCGGGAGGCTGCTCAGGCCCTGCTGTGTGCAAGCAGGTGCCCGGGGCAGCGCCACGCAGCACTCAGTCACACCAAAGGGAGACGTGGAAATCCGTGTCAGCGCACGGAGGTCTTGCACACTGAAGCAGAATGTGCAACGGTGGGGCACACCCCGGAAACCAAAGTTGACGTTCCTGTCAAGTGAAGGTGCAGCCGTTCAAGCAAGGAGAGTGCACAGAGGCTGAAACACCTTGCGGTGTCACTGGGTAGCCTGCTGTGTGCACTCCACCCCAGGATGTTCGGCTTGATTCTGCCAGTGGGAAAATGAGATGGCCTTCCGTGAGGGTGGTGGTATGGGTGGACCTGTCATCACATGGCCATTATGAGGGTTGCACCTGTGCCGGGGGGTCGGCTGGGCTGCAAGTAAGGGGTGGGGGTCAGCCGTGGGGCTTGCAGACTGGGCAACATCTGGACCACCCTCCAGAGAACCCGTATCGTAGGCAGGATTGCATTCCTTCTGCGTGCAGGAGCAAAAGCCCGCAGGGCCATCGGCCGCTGACTGGGAGGGGCCCGTCCTGCCTGGCCCAGCTCGCCAAACCCTCGGGCTTCCCTGTGTCACCCAGGGTGGACGGAGTAACTAACCCTCACTCCCACGTAGGGGAGAGATCCCCAGCGGGGATGTTGATGGCCGGGCTCGTCCCCGAATCACTCAAACATTGCCCGAGTCTCGAATTCCCGGAAAGCTGTGCGCGCAATCTACGCTCTAAGATGTGCAGTCCATGTGCTTCTTTGCTCCTCGTCTCAAATGAATCCGAACACCGCACAGAGTGCATTTGTGGGTGATTTGCACATTGCATGCGGATCGAAGAGCCCAACCACAGGGTCCCTCACCCTGGCCTGTGCCCTGTGTAACTAACAGGAGCCCCGAGGGCGAAATGTCTTTCACAAAGGTGCAAGCCTCTAGGAATGAGAGAGCATGGCACCTGCAGCGCAGACCTCTTCGATGCCCTGCACCCTTGTGTTCAACACTTTCCTCCACAATGACCAGGGTTCCGTGGTGGTGGAGGGCGCAGGAGGCCCAGAAGCATGCCCGCGATGGCTGTGAGGATCTGAAGGGGGCACAGGAGGGACTCGAGGAACCTCTCATGCTTCCTACACATGTGTGGGAGTGGAGGTGGCAAGAGCATTGTGCAGGCCACCGATCAAGGGGTGGAAGGTGGGCCGCAGGGTGGGGTGGTTGGCCTGGAATGGGAGGTCAGGGTAGCGGAGTCACCGCAGCAGTATGAGTGCGGAGATACTCTGGGCACGCACGGTCCTTCGTCCAAGGCGGGCTTCGCCAGACAGAACCCGCTTTCTACTGCACCAACGAAGTGGTGCAGGCTGCCGTTTGCAATGGAACGGAGGCCCGCTCCGGGCTTCCCGTCTTACCCTGATGGCCTGGAGACCTGGGGTCCTGGGCTTTAGTCCTCCCTGTCTCGACGGGTCCAGGGAAGAATGAAATGGCCCATCTGTGGGTCACTCCTCCGCAGAGTGCCCTGCCAAGGGTGGTCTCCTCGCCAAGCTGCCCTTTCTCCTGCGCTTCTCCTGCCGCCAGCTTCCTCACACAGGACTGCAGAGGATTGGGCCACAGTCCACGGCAGACCCACTTGCAGAAGAAACAGAAAAGGTGAGGGGCCGGGGCCGAGCTCTCACCCAAATCCTAGACTGCTGGCTCACACACCAAGGATTTTCCCGGCATTGCCAGGGAGGCCTGACCTCCGCAATCCCGCCAGCACCCCACCCCCCCCCCCCCCGCCCCCCGCCGCCTCCCCCCGGCCAAGCTCTGGGATGGGGAACGACAGCAGTGAGGACTACGGCCGCACGTCCTTAGGGCTGCCCTAGCGGTGGGTCCAGCACCGCTGGGTGCTGGCGCGGGTCCTAGCGCTGCCTCCAGCGGAGAGGCTGGAGGCCTCTCATTGGTCATGCTCACGCCACCGAGTGGCCCGGCAAACGGACAGCCTAGACCGTCAGGAAGAAAGGCAGCTGGAAAGAGGGCCGCCTGCAACAAGTTCAACCCGCCGGCTTCTGCCAGCCATGCGGGGATCCTGCAAATATCAGGATGTCAGGGAGCCTACTGACATACGGCTTCACAATCACATCACAGAGGAAGTGGGACCAAGTGCCAAACAAGAGCAGGGTCTGGCCTCGCTCACCGCCTTTATCCACCTGCTGGGAAGAGTGGGCGCCCAGGGAGGAATCTCACTCCAGGTGCGTGCCATGTCCTGTTCCCGGGCACGGCGGCTGATCCTCCCCAGCTCCCTCCCTGCCCCGCCTTGCTCTACCCAGCCTCACCTTCAGATCGATCATGAGGTTTCCCCGTGTTCTTTTTCTCGCTCCCTGATCATGGCGGACAGCTCTAAGTGCTTGACAAACTGCTCTAGGTCAAGGAGCCTGCAGGCAGGGTCCTGAGCAGGGAGCGGCTAGGAAATGCAGTGTTTCTGGAGAACAGAGTGCCATCGCATCACCTCCGTTTTCCCCCTAGGCCCATGCCTTGTCCTCACAGGGCAACGGAGCCTACGGTGGCTCTCCTTTGCTCCATTCCTGTTGCTCCCGAGAGGGGGGTTCCTGGCCCTCAGAGCCCCCATGGGCAGCCGAGCCTCCTCTTCATCACGCCACACACTCCTGCCTCTGACTGAGCATGTGGAACCTCAAGGCGCCCTCCTGCAGCCTTACTCACACAAGAACCTGTGCAGTACGAGCCTCGGTGTGTGTCCTGGTCTGGACTGCACTGTTTCCATGGAGATGAGGCATGCCCTCAAAGCTCTGCATCTGCCTGTGGTGCCCACCCTGAGCTCTTCTGCACCATGTGGGAGCTCCGGAGCCCTTCTGGAAAATGCCCGTATCCTTTGCAAAGTAAGCCCGCTGATGCCTTACTCCGGGCCCTGCTCTGGCACCTTGTAGTCCCTGCGGTGCGGCCCCGAGGACTGCGCTTCGGCCCAGAATGCACACGTGCGCTGATGGACGTTGCTTCTGAGTTCCAGGTGGGACTTTCTCCTCTAAGAAGCCCCACACTCGAACCCAGAGAAGGCCCTGCTGGCTCGCTCATTCAAGGGCTCCATCTCCGCCTGCAGCGCCCCTGGAGGCTCCAGTGGCGTCCAGGTGCAGGGCCCCATGGGTCAAGGCCCAGCCTGCTCCTGTTTCGGTGAGTGCTGGCCTAGCCAATGTGCTTTGGCCTGGGCCCCGCCCTCGGGACCCTCCACCCGCCGGTCTCCCGGTGGGTCCCGCCGCTCTCCCGCACCAGCTGTCCCCCAGCAACCAATTGCCCCTGCAGCCTCTCCTCAGGGTGATTCTGCCCGTCCCTGCTCTCCCTCAGCAGAACTTCGTGTTACCCCACTCCTTCCACAAACAGAGTGTGAGCCTCTACTCGTCCTGCCTTCTTCTCACTTCTAGCTCTTGAAAACTCTCTCCCCCTACCACCGCTTCCACTTGCAGGCCCTACGCTTCTCTCACTGCTACTCCTTCTTGGCTCCCTACTGCAGCACAAGCTGCGCCTCCTCCAGCAACTGCTCTTCAGTCACCACCTCCTCCCTCCACACTTGCAGATTCCACCAGACATCCTTCCTTGCCACCAGCACTTCGCCCTAGGCCAAAACTGTCCCACTCGCATGAAGTCATCCACTTCGGCACCAACGTTGCCACTTCCACCTGTCCACGCTCTGGTCGCTGCTCTTGCTCGCACTGCTCAGCCCTCTAAGGTCCGTGTTTGGACCTCAGGCTCCTCATCGTCTTCAGGTGGTCTTCCGCCACCACCTCCTTCTGCGCGCGCAACACCAGCTCCTGTAACACCCGGACCCGCATTCCCGCTTCTTCCCCCAACCCCTAAGCTTCCACAGCTCCTCTCTCTCTCGTTTCCCCTCCTGGGCGTTCTGTTCCTCCTCCCACACTGATTGCTATTTTACCAGCACCTGCCTGCTCGCTCCCTACCTCCAGATCTCCTCTCCCACCCCCCAGCTGTTCCTCTGCTGACACATTTCCAAAGACCCTCCCCCACATGAACCAACCACACATCCAGTGCTAACTCCTTCCTTACCACCGTCACCTCGGGCACAACCTCTTCCCCAACTACCAGCCCCTCCTGCACCAAGTCCCCCAAGGTGCACTTCCCTCCTTCTCACAGGCCCTTCTCCACAAGCCTCCTCCGCAAGCGCTTCCTCCTCCATGCCTTCGGCTTCTGCCCAACGGCCTCACCCCGCTCTTCCATCTTTGCCTCCCTGCTCGTCCTCGGAATCCTCCTTCTGCACCACTTACCCGCCTCCCACCCCCTACCCCGTAGACTTACTCCTACTCCCACCGGAACTCCCTATCTGCACACTGCTACACTTCCAGGCATCGCCCTCCCCTTCATTACGGGGAACAACCACAGCCCTACTCCAAGGCCACCATGTCCCCTTCCACCAACACTTCATTCCCTCACCTCACCTCAGTCAGCTGCATGAGGTCCTCCAGATCAAACATTTCAGCGCTGCCTCCGCCCTCAGCCCTGGGGCATGGATTCCTGACACTCATCCTACAGGAACACGAAAGCGTCCCCTCCGGGCAGAACTGAAGCAGATCCTCTTATCTGCGACTGCACCTCGGAGCCCGGAGCCCGACACTCTCTGTCACATCAAGTGCCCATTTACAAGCAGAGGCAAAGGAAGGCGCCTGGGGAGTCCCTGAGTGCACACATGCAGCCTACCCGCTGCATAAACTTCGTCCTCAGTCGAGGAACTACGTAGCAGCAGGTGTTGGGAGCACGGCAACTATACAGATGGACAAGCCCAAAGTACACTGACAGGACCCTATCTGGATTCTGGCTCATGACCCTGAGCTGGAGCTGCTTGGGTGAGGAAACAGGTTGCTGAAGTCGTAAGGTGGCATGGACGGGGCCGTGATGGGGCAAGGGAGTCTGCAGGCCCTGCCCGGCCTGCTCATCACACATCTCCTCCAGTCAGAGATGGGACCGTGGGCAGGATTCCACGTGCACTGGATGTGTGAATGGGGGCGCGGCCCTTGTGCTTAAGAGTGGCGCGTGACCCGGCTACAAAAGACACAGAGGCGGAAGCACTGCTGAGACCTTTATGTGTCTTTCCCCGTCACTCAGGCACACGGTGCCATCTGTCTGTGCGTCCACATCCACAGGCGATCCCCGGGGCAGCCTTTGTTCCTGTGCGGGAAAACCACACAGAATCCTTCGGCCATCACTGGCGCGGGAAGACCGCGCCCAGGCCGTGTCCTCCCTGGCCGGTTGCATGGTCTGCCCTCTTCACCGCATGCTCTGGACTGCCCCCCCGAGACTCTCACCCCAACAAGAATGCCCAGTCGCGCACTCAGCGGCAGGGGCACACCACCCAATGGTGGTGTCTCGGGCCACTCTGTGACCCATGGTGTCCCCAGTCATTGCACCGTGCCCTGAGAGGCCCCAGGACGTGAAAAGCGTGCTGCCTGGAGCCTGAGGCCACCAGAAGGTAGGTGGGATCGGCTGAAGGAGCCCTGGGCTTAGACAGGGACCCCGGGCCACAGGCTGCAGAGCAGGTGCAGCATGGCTGCGTACAAGTTTGTGTGGAGAGCTGGGGAGGGGGCGCGCGGTACGGCGGCCCACTGAGTGCTTCCGGGCCCCGGTAGGGGGGCGCCCAAATTGCCAGAGACAGGGAATCGCAGAAACGTGTTAAAGTATCCCGCTTTGGGTAAGCACTCCCTTGGCACAGGGGCCGGCCCCTGCCCTTTGAAATATCCCCGCGGACCACGTGGGGCCCTGGGGAACGTCCAGATGTCCTGAGCTTGACTTTTCCCTGCTGTTTCTCAGAGGAGTCTCCTGGGTGCAACCACTGACTGACCTGGGAACGCCTAGCCCCTGGGCTCCTCGGCAACGGGTCCTCTTGCAGCTCCCTCCAGTGGGGCCTTTGTACCCCTGAGGTAGTGCCTCAGGGGACTGGGCCACAGGTCCTCACTTATGAGCTGAAATGAAACAGCCCCTGCAAGCACTGTCCCTGACAGCTCCAAACACCCCGGGGCCTCCAGCATCGCCCTTTCTGACCATGGCCAGTGCAGCCTCACCTCAGCAATCTTGCCCGAGCCAGGAAGACTGTGCTCTGACAGCCAGTTGAAGAGGTTGACGCTGCTTGTGTCCTGCCTGCGGCTGGGAACTCCGCGTTCATAGTCCCAGAACCAGTCGACGGCAGTGGAACGAGTGGCCCGATAGCCTGAAGCGAAGGACCTGCCTGTGTGCTTTCCTACTGCCCGGTGTCCACACCGGTCTCCCACCCCACCCCTTCTCCTTGCCCTCCCACACCCGAGTCCAGCAACCCCACCTCACCTGCAAGGCTCACATGGTACTCCTTGATGATCACTTCATTCAGGAAGTAGGGGTTGCTCCGAAAGAAGAACTTCAGCCTGCAGCGGTGCTTCGGACCAACCAGTTCCTGCACCTGTGGAGACGTGGTGGGCGCAGGTGTCATCTGACCCAGCTGCCTGACTTTGCCTGCTGGCGGGAAGCACCCGCCTCCCCCTCCCTTCCTCCCTGTGCTCGGACCACTCCCGCCTGGAGCCCAGGCCCCCCACACCTGACTGCCCCTCTGCCACCCCAGTCTGACCTCCACAGTGAGCAAGTACTCAAGCATGTCTTCGTCTTGGTCACTGATGATGGCTGATATCTGGGGGTGGTTCTGAATCTGCTCTTTGGTCAAGAAGCCTTCAGAGCCAAGGCCACGCACAGCTGAGAGCCACGGATTTCGACTGAACCCGAAACAGAGACTGCCGAGGCCCTCCCACCTGGACTCCGCACGTGTGCCCTCTTGCTGTGCCCTCCCCGACTGCCTTTACTCACACTGGCTCCCCAGTCTGCTACCTCTGGGCTCATGTTCTCCTGAGGCTGCCTGCACTGCGACGGCAGGCGCCCCCTCCACTCCTTCCCAGACACCAGCCCTTCGGGAGGCTGTGCTGGCGCAGAGGACTCAGCGCTGAGGTCCTCTGCCCGTGCCCTTTCCCTGTCCCTTGGGGTCCCAGAGAAAGCAGTGCGCCTGTTCCGCAGAGACCGTGTCACCACGCAGTCGTTTCCAGACACCCCTGCGCTGCAGGAAGGCAGCGTTCCCCTTTGGAACTCCCCCAAACAGGCGGCTTGCCACCAAAAGGGTGTGTCTGCGCGTCTGTGTGTGTGCACGTGCCCGGAGAGGCTCGCCTGGGTGTGCCTAGGGAAGGAGGGTGGGAACAGGCTCTGTGGCCTGCCCCCAAACCTTCTTGGGACCTGCCGTCTGACAAGAACACGGGAAGGAAGGCATCAGGGAGGTGGGCGCGGGCCACGTGTCTCCTTCCCCGAGCCCCCTGGGCAAAGCTCTCCTCTGGGCTCTTGGGTTGTAGCAATGCGCCCCGGATATCTGCAGCGCGGGAATGGTGGCTGGTGCCCACACCTTCTGCTCTGACGGCCAGAGACAGCCCTTCCCTCCCTGCCCGGCCCTCCCTCTCCATGCCTCCCATCACCCGCCACGGCCCCTCTCCCCTGTCTTCCTATGCCTCTGCAGGTGCCAGGCTCTGTCCTCCGCGCACAACCCCCTCACAAGCCCGGACCCTCCTCCTCGCCCTCTCACCACAGCCGTCCTCCTCCACCATGCCAACCACCACCACACACAGCACGGGGAAGGATATGGCTTTGGCCCAGAAACCGGGGATGCGCTGGATGACGCTCCGCCTACGCTCCAGAATGGGCTTCCGCCGCTGGGCCGTGGCCAGCTTCACAGCAAGGTAGTCCCTGCGGCCTCGGGCACTCTCGGCGCTCAGCTGCCACTGCAGGGCCTCCAGCACCTCCAGTGGCGGCCGCGCGCTGCTCCCACCTGGCTTCTCCTCGGCCCTTAATGGGGCCTCTTCTGCAGCCGACTTCTGGCCTCCTGCCCCCACTTCCAGCACCTGCACGAGACCCCGCATGTCCAGCACCAACCCCGCCCGCAGCGCCACCCTCCACCCAGCCAGGCTCGCCCCCTCCAGCAGGCTCTGAGGGCCTGGGCTTCTGCATAGCATTCGCCCTTCCCTTGTAGCGATCCTTGGCCAGCCCTCCGCCACCTGGCCCCCAACGCCACCCCCGGCGGCCGCCACGGTCCCCTCGTGCTGCACTGCCTCGGCACCCCGGCAGCCCTGTCACCTGGAGGGCCCTGGCAGGGGCTGTGGTCACCCCCATAGCGCACGATGCACCGCCGATTGCGTGCCCAGCAGGACTCGCCATGTCTGCGGGCTCGGCGGCCGGGCAGCTGCCAAGGGGCACCGCCCTTATCCCTGCTCTGTCAGCATTCCTGGGGCCCTGGCGACCCCAGGTTCTGGCGGGATCCCGCGCGCGCGCCTGTACCTTTCAGTCGCCCCCTAGTGGAGAGGAAGACCAGGGATCAAGGAGCGGGCTGTCAGCCACGCCCAGCCTGCTCGCCTCCTCTGGGGTCCTCCAACCGAGGCTCCCCTGAGCGGCACACTCCTAGTCCCGCCTGTCAGCCCCCTCCCTTGCGCAGCTAACCCTCTCTCGCATCAAGGCGGTGCCCACGAAGTTCACTCTCTGACCTTTTGCGGCCCTTCCCTGGCCGTGGCCGTCTGCTGTGTGTTTCCTGCAGGTGCTAACTAGAGCTGCTCACTACCTCTTCACCTCTCCATGGCACCTTCCCAGGGTCCCTGGGTAAACCAAGGGAGAGAGGCACAGGGACGCGCGTCCTGGGAGCAGAGGCTATTCCTGGGAGGACAGCCCCTGCAAGGGGCCGGGGCCAGCCAGAGGGAAAGCCCGTGCCAGAAGAAGACTCTGGCCTCCCTTCAAGAGGGCAAAGAGCCAAGCAAAGGGTGCATTCAGTCTTTCTGTCCATGTGTCACCTTCTCCCTGTTCCCTCTTTCAGTCCCGCTCCCTGTCTGTCCTTGCGCCCGGCTCTCTGTCCCCTCCCCACCTGGGGATTCCAGTGAGCTACAGCAACACGCTGCCTTAAGTAGGCAAGGCAGCTCCTTCTTACGGGGTTGCTGCGTTTCACACAGCACCCATCTGGCCCTCTGCCCCAGTGACCCGTTCAGGTGTGGGAATGCCGTTGGGAACTCTGCGTCGCCAACTCTTTCTACCCTGCTTCGCTAAGGGAAAGATGGGCCCCAGGTGTCCCCATTTCAGGCTGCGTTGCTGAAAGAAACTAAGGCCTGCTGGCCCTCTGAGAGCAGGAGTGAAGGCAAGGGGTTCGTGACCGGTATGTCCCCCTCTCTTCAGCTACCCTGCATTTCTCACGCGCCCCTGCTCTCGAAAATCTGCCCTTGCTCACGGACATCTAACCCGTTCGTCGCAGGGGACTGGTGCCCGGGGCCGGTGGGCTCCACCGCTACCGGGAGCGGCAGGGCGAGTAACGGGAACCAAGGGAGTTCACGGGCAGAGCCAACGCCAGGCTGTGGGGTAGGTTTCCAGGGAAGGGTGCAGGAGTAGGAGTGTGAGGTGTGTGGTGGCCGGCCCGGGAGGCTGCTCAGGCCCTTCTGTGTGCAAGCAGGTGCCCGGGGCAGCGCCACGCAGCACTCAGTCACACCAAAGGGAGACGTGGAAATCCGTGTCAGCGCACGGAGGTCTTGCACACTGAAGCAGAATGTGCAACGGTGGGGCACACCCCGGAAACCAAAGTTGACGTTCCTGTCAAGTGAAGGTGCAGCCGTTCAAGCAAGGAGAGTGCACAGAGGCTGAAACACCTTGCGGTGTCACTGGGTAGCCTGCTGTGTGCACTCCACCCCAGGATGTTCGGCTTGATTCTGCCAGTGGGAAAATGAGATGGCCTTCCGTGAGGGTGGTGGTATGGGTGGACCTGTCATCACATGGCCATTATGAGGGTTGCACCTGTGCCGGGGGGTCGGCTGGGCTGCAAGTAAGGGGTGGGGGTCAGCCGTGGGGCTTGCAGACTGGGCAACATCTGGACCACCCTCCAGAGAACCCGTATCGTAGGCAGGATTGCATTCCTTCTGCGTGCAGGAGCAAAAGCCCGCAGGGCCATCGGCCGCTGACTGGGAGGGGCCCGTCCTGCCTGGCCCAGCTCGCCAAACCCTCGGGCTTCCCTGTGTCACCCAGGGTGGACGGAGTAACTAACCCTCACTCCCACGTAGGGGAGAGATCCCCAGCGGGGATGTTGATGGCCGGGCTCGTCCCCGAATCACTCAAACATTGCCCGAGTCTCGAATTCCCGGAAAGCTGTGCGCGCAATCTACGCTCTAAGATGTGCAGTCCATGTGCTTCTTTGCTCCTCGTCTCAAATGAATCCGAACACCGCACAGAGTGCATTTGTGGGTGATTTGCACATTGCATGCGGATCGAAGAGCCCAACCACAGGGTCCCTCACCCTGGCCTGTGCCCTGTGTAACTAACAGGAGCCCCGAGGGCGAAATGTCTTTCACAAAGGTGCAAGCCTCTAGGAATGAGAGAGCATGGCACCTGCAGCGCAGACCTCTTCGATGCCCTGCACCCTTGTGTTCAACACTTTCCTCCACAATGACCAGGGTTCCGTGGTGGTGGAGGGCGCAGGAGGCCCAGAAGCATGCCCGCGATGGCTGTGAGGATCTGAAGGGGGCACAGGAGGGACTCGAGGAACCTCTCATGCTTCCTACACATGTGTGGGAGTGGAGGTGGCAAGAGCATTGTGCAGGCCACCGATCAAGGGGTGGAAGGTGGGCCGCAGGGTGGGGTGGTTGGCCTGGAATGGGAGGTCAGGGTAGCGGAGTCACCGCAGCAGTATGAGTGCGGAGATACTCTGGGCACGCACGGTCCTTCGTCCAAGGCGGGCTTCGCCAGACAGAACCCGCTTTCTACTGCACCAACGAAGTGGTGCAGGCTGCCGTTTGCAATGGAACGGAGGCCCGCTCCGGGCTTCCCGTCTTACCCTGATGGCCTGGAGACCTGGGGTCCTGGGCTTTAGTCCTCCCTGTCTCGACGGGTCCAGGGAAGAATGAAATGGCCCATCTGTGGGTCACTCCTCCGCAGAGTGCCCTGCCAAGGGTGGTCTCCTCGCCAAGCTGCCCTTTCTCCTGCGCTTCTCCTGCCGCCAGCTTCCTCACACAGGACTGCAGAGGATTGGGCCACAGTCCACGGCAGACCCACTTGCAGAAGAAACAGAAAAGGTGAGGGGCCGGGGCCGAGCTCTCACCCAAATCCTAGACTGCTGGCTCACACACCAAGGATTTTCCCGGCATTGCCAGGGAGGCCTGACCTCCGCAATCCCGCCAGCACCCCACCCCCCCCCCCCCCGCCCCCCGCCGCCTCCCCCCGGCCAAGCTCTGGGATGGGGAACGACAGCAGTGAGGACTACGGCCGCACGTCCTTAGGGCTGCCCTAGCGGTGGGTCCAGCACCGCTGGGTGCTGGCGCGGGTCCTAGCGCTGCCTCCAGCGGAGAGGCTGGAGGCCTCTCATTGGTCATGCTCACGCCACCGAGTGGCCCGGCAAACGGACAGCCTAGACCGTCAGGAAGAAAGGCAGCTGGAAAGAGGGCCGCCTGCAACAAGTTCAACCCGCCGGCTTCTGCCAGCCATGCGGGGATCCTGCAAATATCAGGATGTCAGGGAGCCTACTGACATACGGCTTCACAATCACATCACAGAGGAAGTGGGACCAAGTGCCAAACAAGAGCAGGGTCTGGCCTCGCTCACCGCCTTTATCCACCTGCTGGGAAGAGTGGGCGCCCAGGGAGGAATCTCACTCCAGGTGCGTGCCATGTCCTGTTCCCGGGCACGGCGGCTGATCCTCCCCAGCTCCCTCCCTGCCCCGCCTTGCTCTACCCAGCCTCACCTTCAGATCGATCATGAGGTTTCCCCGTGTTCTTTTTCTCGCTCCCTGATCATGGCGGACAGCTCTAAGTGCTTGACAAACTGCTCTAGGTCAAGGAGCCTGCAGGCAGGGTCCTGAGCAGGGAGCGGCTAGGAAATGCAGTGTTTCTGGAGAACAGAGTGCCATCGCATCACCTCCGTTTTCCCCCTAGGCCCATGCCTTGTCCTCACAGGGCAACGGAGCCTACGGTGGCTCTCCTTTGCTCCATTCCTGTTGCTCCCGAGAGGGGGGTTCCTGGCCCTCAGAGCCCCCATGGGCAGCCGAGCCTCCTCTTCATCACGCCACACACTCCTGCCTCTGACTGAGCATGTGGAACCTCAAGGCGCCCTCCTGCAGCCTTACTCACACAAGAACCTGTGCAGTACGAGCCTCGGTGTGTGTCCTGGTCTGGACTGCACTGTTTCCATGGAGATGAGGCATGCCCTCAAAGCTCTGCATCTGCCTGTGGTGCCCACCCTGAGCTCTTCTGCACCATGTGGGAGCTCCGGAGCCCTTCTGGAAAATGCCCGTATCCTTTGCAAAGTAAGCCCGCTGATGCCTTACTCCGGGCCCTGCTCTGGCACCTTGTAGTCCCTGCGGTGCGGCCCCGAGGACTGCGCTTCGGCCCAGAATGCACACGTGCGCTGATGGACGTTGCTTCTGAGTTCCAGGTGGGACTTTCTCCTCTAAGAAGCCCCACACTCGAACCCAGAGAAGGCCCTGCTGGCTCGCTCATTCAAGGGCTCCATCTCCGCCTGCAGCGCCCCTGGAGGCTCCAGTGGCGTCCAGGTGCAGGGCCCCATGGGTCAAGGCCCAGCCTGCTCCTGTTTCGGTGAGTGCTGGCCTAGCCAATGTGCTTTGGCCTGGGCCCCGCCCTCGGGACCCTCCACCCGCCGGTCTCCCGGTGGGTCCCGCCGCTCTCCCGCACCAGCTGTCCCCCAGCAACCAATTGCCCCTGCAGCCTCTCCTCAGGGTGATTCTGCCCGTCCCTGCTCTCCCTCAGCAGAACTTCGTGTTACCCCACTCCTTCCACAAACAGAGTGTGAGCCTCTACTCGTCCTGCCTTCTTCTCACTTCTAGCTCTTGAAAACTCTCTCCCCCTACCACCGCTTCCACTTGCAGGCCCTACGCTTCTCTCACTGCTACTCCTTCTTGGCTCCCTACTGCAGCACAAGCTGCGCCTCCTCCAGCAACTGCTCTTCAGTCACCACCTCCTCCCTCCACACTTGCAGATTCCACCAGACATCCTTCCTTGCCACCAGCACTTCGCCCTAGGCCAAAACTGTCCCACTCGCATGAAGTCATCCACTTCGGCACCAACGTTGCCACTTCCACCTGTCCACGCTCTGGTCGCTGCTCTTGCTCGCACTGCTCAGCCCTCTAAGGTCCGTGTTTGGACCTCAGGCTCCTCATCGTCTTCAGGTGGTCTTCCGCCACCACCTCCTTCTGCGCGCGCAACACCAGCTCCTGTAACACCCGGACCCGCATTCCCGCTTCTTCCCCCAACCCCTAAGCTTCCACAGCTCCTCTCTCTCTCGTTTCCCCTCCTGGGCGTTCTGTTCCTCCTCCCACACTGATTGCTATTTTACCAGCACCTGCCTGCTCGCTCCCTACCTCCAGATCTCCTCTCCCACCCCCCAGCTGTTCCTCTGCTGACACATTTCCAAAGACCCTCCCCCACATGAACCAACCACACATCCAGTGCTAACTCCTTCCTTACCACCGTCACCTCGGGCACAACCTCTTCCCCAACTACCAGCCCCTCCTGCACCAAGTCCCCCAAGGTGCACTTCCCTCCTTCTCACAGGCCCTTCTCCACAAGCCTCCTCCGCAAGCGCTTCCTCCTCCATGCCTTCGGCTTCTGCCCAACGGCCTCACCCCGCTCTTCCATCTTTGCCTCCCTGCTCGTCCTCGGAATCCTCCTTCTGCACCACTTACCCGCCTCCCACCCCCTACCCCGTAGACTTACTCCTACTCCCACCGGAACTCCCTATCTGCACACTGCTACACTTCCAGGCATCGCCCTCCCCTTCATTACGGGGAACAACCACAGCCCTACTCCAAGGCCACCATGTCCCCTTCCACCAACACTTCATTCCCTCACCTCACCTCAGTCAGCTGCATGAGGTCCTCCAGATCAAACATTTCAGCGCTGCCTCCGCCCTCAGCCCTGGGGCATGGATTCCTGACACTCATCCTACAGGAACACGAAAGCGTCCCCTCCGGGCAGAACTGAAGCAGATCCTCTTATCTGCGACTGCACCTCGGAGCCCGGAGCCCGACACTCTCTGTCACATCAAGTGCCCATTTACAAGCAGAGGCAAAGGAAGGCGCCTGGGGAGTCCCTGAGTGCACACATGCAGCCTACCCGCTGCATAAACTTCGTCCTCAGTCGAGGAACTACGTAGCAGCAGGTGTTGGGAGCACGGCAACTATACAGATGGACAAGCCCAAAGTACACTGACAGGACCCTATCTGGATTCTGGCTCATGACCCTGAGCTGGAGCTGCTTGGGTGAGGAAACAGGTTGCTGAAGTCGTAAGGTGGCATGGACGGGGCCGTGATGGGGCAAGGGAGTCTGCAGGCCCTGCCCGGCCTGCTCATCACACATCTCCTCCAGTCAGAGATGGGACCGTGGGCAGGATTCCACGTGCACTGGATGTGTGAATGGGGGCGCGGCCCTTGTGCTTAAGAGTGGCGCGTGACCCGGCTACAAAAGACACAGAGGCGGAAGCACTGCTGAGACCTTTATGTGTCTTTCCCCGTCACTCAGGCACACGGTGCCATCTGTCTGTGCGTCCACATCCACAGGCGATCCCCGGGGCAGCCTTTGTTCCTGTGCGGGAAAACCACACAGAATCCTTCGGCCATCACTGGCGCGGGAAGACCGCGCCCAGGCCGTGTCCTCCCTGGCCGGTTGCATGGTCTGCCCTCTTCACCGCATGCTCTGGACTGCCCCCCCGAGACTCTCACCCCAACAAGAATGCCCAGTCGCGCACTCAGCGGCAGGGGCACACCACCCAATGGTGGTGTCTCGGGCCACTCTGTGACCCATGGTGTCCCCAGTCATTGCACCGTGCCCTGAGAGGCCCCAGGACGTGAAAAGCGTGCTGCCTGGAGCCTGAGGCCACCAGAAGGTAGGTGGGATCGGCTGAAGGAGCCCTGGGCTTAGACAGGGACCCCGGGCCACAGGCTGCAGAGCAGGTGCAGCATGGCTGCGTACAAGTTTGTGTGGAGAGCTGGGGAGGGGGCGCGCGGTACGGCGGCCCACTGAGTGCTTCCGGGCCCCGGTAGGGGGGCGCCCAAATTGCCAGAGACAGGGAATCGCAGAAACGTGTTAAAGTATCCCGCTTTGGGTAAGCACTCCCTTGGCACAGGGGCCGGCCCCTGCCCTTTGAAATATCCCCGCGGACCACGTGGGGCCCTGGGGAACGTCCAGATGTCCTGAGCTTGACTTTTCCCTGCTGTTTCTCAGAGGAGTCTCCTGGGTGCAACCACTGACTGACCTGGGAACGCCTAGCCCCTGGGCTCCTCGGCAACGGGTCCTCTTGCAGCTCCCTCCAGTGGGGCCTTTGTACCCCTGAGGTAGTGCCTCAGGGGACTGGGCCACAGGTCCTCACTTATGAGCTGAAATGAAACAGCCCCTGCAAGCACTGTCCCTGACAGCTCCAAACACCCCGGGGCCTCCAGCATCGCCCTTTCTGACCATGGCCAGTGCAGCCTCACCTCAGCAATCTTGCCCGAGCCAGGAAGACTGTGCTCTGACAGCCAGTTGAAGAGGTTGACGCTGCTTGTGTCCTGCCTGCGGCTGGGAACTCCGCGTTCATAGTCCCAGAACCAGTCGACGGCAGTGGAACGAGTGGCCCGATAGCCTGAAGCGAAGGACCTGCCTGTGTGCTTTCCTACTGCCCGGTGTCCACACCGGTCTCCCACCCCACCCCTTCTCCTTGCCCTCCCACACCCGAGTCCAGCAACCCCACCTCACCTGCAAGGCTCACATGGTACTCCTTGATGATCACTTCATTCAGGAAGTAGGGGTTGCTCCGAAAGAAGAACTTCAGCCTGCAGCGGTGCTTCGGACCAACCAGTTCCTGCACCTGTGGAGACGTGGTGGGCGCAGGTGTCATCTGACCCAGCTGCCTGACTTTGCCTGCTGGCGGGAAGCACCCGCCTCCCCCTCCCTTCCTCCCTGTGCTCGGACCACTCCCGCCTGGAGCCCAGGCCCCCCACACCTGACTGCCCCTCTGCCACCCCAGTCTGACCTCCACAGTGAGCAAGTACTCAAGCATGTCTTCGTCTTGGTCACTGATGATGGCTGATATCTGGGGGTGGTTCTGAATCTGCTCTTTGGTCAAGAAGCCTTCAGAGCCAAGGCCACGCACAGCTGAGAGCCACGGATTTCGACTGAACCCGAAACAGAGACTGCCGAGGCCCTCCCACCTGGACTCCGCACGTGTGCCCTCTTGCTGTGCCCTCCCCGACTGCCTTTACTCACACTGGCTCCCCAGTCTGCTACCTCTGGGCTCATGTTCTCCTGAGGCTGCCTGCACTGCGACGGCAGGCGCCCCCTCCACTCCTTCCCAGACACCAGCCCTTCGGGAGGCTGTGCTGGCGCAGAGGACTCAGCGCTGAGGTCCTCTGCCCGTGCCCTTTCCCTGTCCCTTGGGGTCCCAGAGAAAGCAGTGCGCCTGTTCCGCAGAGACCGTGTCACCACGCAGTCGTTTCCAGACACCCCTGCGCTGCAGGAAGGCAGCGTTCCCCTTTGGAACTCCCCCAAACAGGCGGCTTGCCACCAAAAGGGTGTGTCTGCGCGTCTGTGTGTGTGCACGTGCCCGGAGAGGCTCGCCTGGGTGTGCCTAGGGAAGGAGGGTGGGAACAGGCTCTGTGGCCTGCCCCCAAACCTTCTTGGGACCTGCCGTCTGACAAGAACACGGGAAGGAAGGCATCAGGGAGGTGGGCGCGGGCCACGTGTCTCCTTCCCCGAGCCCCCTGGGCAAAGCTCTCCTCTGGGCTCTTGGGTTGTAGCAATGCGCCCCGGATATCTGCAGCGCGGGAATGGTGGCTGGTGCCCACACCTTCTGCTCTGACGGCCAGAGACAGCCCTTCCCTCCCTGCCCGGCCCTCCCTCTCCATGCCTCCCATCACCCGCCACGGCCCCTCTCCCCTGTCTTCCTATGCCTCTGCAGGTGCCAGGCTCTGTCCTCCGCGCACAACCCCCCTCACAAGCCCGGACCCTCCTCCTCGCCCTCTCACCACAGCCGTCCTCCTCCACCATGCCAACCACCACCACACACAGCACGGGGAAGGATATGGCTTTGGCCCAGAAACCGGGGATGCGCTGGATGACGCTCCGCCTACGCTCCAGAATGGGCTTCCGCCGCTGGGCCGTGGCCAGCTTCACAGCAAGGTAGTCCCTGCGGCCTCGGGCACTCTCGGCGCTCAGCTGCCACTGCAGGGCCTCCAGCACCTCCAGTGGCGGGCCGCGCGCTGCTCCCACCTGGCTTCTCCTCGGCCCTTAATGGGGCCTCTTCTGCAGCCGACTTCTGGCCTCCTGCCCCCACTTCCAGCACCTGCACGAGACCCCGCATGTCCAGCACCAACCCCGCCCGCAGCGCCACCCTCCACCCAGCCAGGCTCGCCCCCTCCAGCAGGCTCTGAGGGCCTGGGCTTCTGCATAGCATTCGCCCTTCCCTTGTAGCGATCCTTGGCCAGCCCTCCGCCACCTGGCCCCCAACGCCACCCCCCGGCGGCCGCCACGGTCCCCTCGTGCTGCACTGCCTCGGCACCCCGGCAGCCCTGTCACCTGGAGGGCCCTGGCAGGGGCTGTGGTCACCCCCATAGCGCACGATGCACCGCCGATTGCGTGCCCAGCAGGACTCGCCATGTCTGCGGGCTCGGCGGCCGGGCAGCTGCCAAGGGGGCACCGCCCTTATCCCTGCTCTGTCAGCATTCCTGGGGCCCTGGCGACCCCAGGTTCTGGCGGGATCCCGCGCGCGCGCCTGTACCTTTCAGTCGCCCCCTAGTGGAGAGGAAGACCAGGGATCAAGGAGCGGGCTGTCAGCCACGCCCAGCCTGCTCGCCTCCTCTGGGGTCCTCCAACCGAGGCTCCCCTGAGCGGCACACTCCTAGTCCCGCCTGTCAGCCCCCTCCCTTGCGCAGCTAACCCTCTCTCGCATCAAGGCGGTGCCCACGAAGTTCACTCTCTGACCTTTTGCGGCCCTTCCCTGGCCGTGGCCGTCTGCTGTGTGTTTCCTGCAGGTGCTAACTAGAGCTGCTCACTACCTCTTCACCTCTCCATGGCACCTTCCCAGGGTCCCTGGGTAAACCAAGGGAGAGAGGCACAGGGACGCGCGTCCTGGGAGCAGAGGCTATTCCTGGGAGGACAGCCCCTGCAAGGGGCCGGGGCCAGCCAGAGGGAAAGCCCGTGCCAGAAGAAGACTCTGGCCTCCCTTCAAGAGGGCAAAGAGCCAAGCAAAGGGTGCATTCAGTCTTTCTGTCCATGTGTCACCTTCTCCCTGTTCCCTCTTTCAGTCCCGCTCCCTGTCTGTCCTTGCGCCCGGCTCTCTGTCCCCTCCCCACCTGGGGATTCCAGTGAGCTACAGCAACACGCTGCCTTAAGTAGGCAAGGCAGCTCCTTCTTACGGGGGTTGCTGCGTTTCACACAGCACCCATCTGGCCCTCTGCCCCAGTGACCCGTTCAGGTGTGGGAATGCCGTTGGGAACTCTGCGTCGCCAACTCTTTCTACCCTGCTTCGCTAAGGGAAAGATGGGCCCCAGGTGTCCCCATTTCAGGCTGCGTTGCTGAAAGAAACTAAGGCCTGCTGGCCCTCTGAGAGCAGGAGTGAAGGCAAGGGGTTCGTGACCGGTATGTCCCCCTCTCTTCAGCTACCCTGCATTTCTCACGCGCCCCTGCTCTCGAAAATCTGCCCTTGCTCACGGACATCTAACCCGTTCGTCGCAGGGGACTGGTGCCCGGGGCCGGTGGGCTCCACCGCTACCGGGAGCGGCAGGGCGAGTAACGGGAACCAAGGGAGTTCACGGGCAGAGCCAACGCCAGGCTGTGGGGTAGGTTTCCAGGGAAGGGTGCAGGAGTAGGAGTGTGAGGTGTGTGGTGGCCGGCCCGGGAGGCTGCTCAGGCCCTGCTGTGTGCAAGCAGGTGCCCGGGGCAGCGCCACGCAGCACTCAGTCACACCAAAGGGAGACGTGGAAATCCGTGTCAGCGCACGGAGGTCTTGCACACTGAAGCAGAATGTGCAACGGTGGGGCACACCCCGGAAACCAAAGTTGACGTTCCTGTCAAGTGAAGGTGCAGCCGTTCAAGCAAGGAGAGTGCACAGAGGCTGAAACACCTTGCGGTGTCACTGGGTAGCCTGCTGTGTGCACTCCACCCCAGGATGTTCGGCTTGATTCTGCCAGTGGGAAAATGAGATGGCCTTCCGTGAGGGTGGTGGTATGGGTGGACCTGTCATCACATGGCCATTATGAGGGTTGCACCTGTGCCGGGGGGTCGGCTGGGCTGCAAGTAAGGGGTGGGGGTCAGCCGTGGGGCTTGCAGACTGGGCAACATCTGGACCACCCTCCAGAGAACCCGTATCGTAGGCAGGATTGCATTCCTTCTGCGTGCAGGAGCAAAAGCCCGCAGGGCCATCGGCCGCTGACTGGGAGGGGCCCGTCCTGCCTGGCCCAGCTCGCCAAACCCTCGGGCTTCCCTGTGTCACCCAGGGTGGACGGAGTAACTAACCCTCACTCCCACGTAGGGGAGAGATCCCCAGCGGGGATGGTTGATGGCCGGGCTCGTCCCCGAATCACTCAAACATTGCCCGAGTCTCGAATTCCGGAAAGCTGTGCGCGCAATCTACGCTCTAAGATGTGCAGTCCATGTGCTTCTTTGCTCCTCGTCTCAAATGAATCCGAACACCGCACAGAGTGCATTTGTGGGTGATTTGCACATTGCATGCGGATCGAAGAGCCCAACCACAGGGTCCCTCACCCTGGCCTGTGCCCTGTGTAACTAACAGGAGCCCCGAGGGCGAAATGTCTTTCACAAAGGTGCAAGCCTCTAGGAATGAGAGAGCATGGCACCTGCAGCGCAGACCTCTTCGATGCCCTGCACCCTTGTGTTCAACACTTTCCTCCACAATGACCAGGGTTCCGTGGTGGTGGAGGGCGCAGGAGGCCCAGAAGCATGCCCGCGATGGCTGTGAGGATCTGAAGGGGGCACAGGAG
>NW_026527425.1:0-45331 GCF_022682495.2 Desmodus rotundus | reverse complement strand
CCTGTGCCCCGCCTGGGAGGCTAAGAGCCTTGCTTCGCCTGCAACGCCCCCACCCTGCCACAAGGCGGCAGACTTGGACCCAGCCGCTTCAACCCTCCAGTCTGTGCGGAACCACCCAAAAATGGAGTGTGACCGCTGCGACCTCAGTCCCCCAGAGCTCGAAGCCCCACCTCTGTGAGGGAATCGGCGGCCTCCTGTCCTCGGCGTCCGCAAAAGGCATTCACCTGCGGTGAACCTGGGCCTCGGGCGAGCAGGGCCAGGCCCCATGGTAGGAGCCCGGGGAGGCAATGGCAGCCTCTGCGGCCAGGCCTCGGGCTCTCCCCGGGGCTCTCTCGGGGCACGGGCACCCTCTCTCGCCTGGAGAGTGCCCACGCCGTCCCTTGAGCCCCGCGAGACACCTGCCTCCCGTGATAAGAGGCCCCCTGCCTCCGTGGAGCTTGGAACTCTGGGGCCGGGCTGCGGGTCACTGGGCTAAGTGGCTGGAAAGGCGCAGACCCCTCCGTCCCGACCGCCCAACTGCGAAGGACAGGGGGGAGGCCCCCAGGAGATGGCTTTTGTCAGAGCCGCGGCTGGCCGGTTTCGGGCCAAGACGCGGGACCCGGCAGGCTCAGGGCAGGCAGCCCCACCAGAAGCCTCCCTCGGGGCAACGGGCCCCACCCCGGACATATCAGGCCTGCTTCACAGGGTCCCTGGGGTCGTGTCCCGTGGAACTGGAAGCTCTCCCCGCCACCCAGAGGTCCGATCCTTTTCCCGTGGACCACACTTGCCAGCCCGTCTCCCACCCCGCCGGAGGCAGAGTGCCGGGGAAGAACTAGGGACCTGGGGCCGGGAAGAGGGGCCGGCCACGGTTCCGGGCCAGGCGGGGGGGGGGGCGGGGGGGGGGGGCCCGGGCAGGCCGGACCCACGCCCAGGGACCGGGTCTCGCGGGGGGGTCTTGGGCCTGAGACCTGCCTGGGGGGCTAAGAGTCTTTCTCGGCTCAAACGGCCCCACCCTGCCCCGAGGCGGTAAACTTGCACCGAGACGCTTCTACTCTCTAAAGTCTGGGCTGAACTTTGCGAGAAGGGACCGTGTGCGATGCGACCTGGGTCCCACAGAGCTCGAACCCCCCCCTCCCCGTGAAGGGATCCGCGGCCTGTGGTCCTTGGTGTCCGCAAAAGGCATTCACCTGCGGAGAACCTGGGCCCAGGTGAGCGGGACCAGGCCCCGCGGCAGGAGCCTGGGGAGGCCACTGGAGCCATGGGGGCCAGGGCTGGGCATTTTCCCGGGTGCTCTCTCGGGTCCCAGGCGCCCTCTCTCGCCCGGGGAGTGCCCACGCCGTCCCTTGACCCCCGCAGGACGCCTGCATCCCGCCATAAGCGGCCCAACTCCTCCATGGAGCCGGGACACATGGGGCCGGGGTGCGAGCAACTGGCCTACGTGGCGGCAAACCCGCAGACCCCTCCGTCCCGTCCCCACCACTGCGAAGATCCCCCTGTTCTTCCATCCGTAAAGGGGTCCCCCTTTACGGATGGAAGAACAGGGGGGAGGCCCCCAGGAGATGGCTTTTGTCCGAGCCGCGGCTGGGTGGTTTCGGGCCAGGAGGCGGGGCCGCGCAGGCGCAAGCAGGCCCCACCCCAAGAGCATCCCTCCGGGCAACGTGCCCCCCCACCCCTTGAGATATCAGGCCAGGTTCACAGGGTCCCTGGGCCGGTGTCAGAGTTAAGGGAAGCCCTCACTGCCACCCAGAGGACCGCGCGTTTTCCCGTGGACCACACTTCCCAGCAGCTCTCCCACCCCCGCCGAGGCAGAGTGCCAGGGAAGAACTAGGGACCTGGGGCCGGGAAGAGGAGCCGGCCACGGCTCCGCGCCAGGTGGAGCGGGTCCGGGCGGGCGGGCGGGCGGGCGGGACCCTCGTCCACGGACCGGTTCTCCCGTGGGGAGTCTGGCCCTGTGCCCCGCCTGGGAGGCTAAGAGCCTTGCTTCGCCTGCAACGCCTCCACCCTGCCACAAGGCGGCAGACTTGGACCCAGCCGCTTCAACCCTCCAGTCTGTGCGGAACCACCCAAAAATGGAGTGTGACCGCTGCGACCTCAGTCCCCCAGAGCTCGAAGCCCCACCTCTGTGAGGGAATCGGCGGCCTCCTGTCCTCGGCGTCCGCAAAAGGCATTCACCTGCGGTGAACCTGGGCCTCGGGCGAGCAGGGCCAGGCCCCATGGTAGGAGCCCGGGGAGGCAATGGCAGCCTCTGCGGCCAGGCCTCGGGCTCTCCCCGGGGCTCTCTCGGGGCACGGGCACCCTCTCTCGCCTGGAGAGTGCCCACGCCGTCCCTTGAGCCCCGCGAGACACCTGCCTCCCGTGATAAGAGGCCCCCTGCCTCCGTGGAGCTTGGAACTCTGGGGCCGGGCTGCGGGTCACTGGGCTAAGTGGCTGGAAAGGCGCAGACCCCTCCGTCCCGACCGCCCAACTGCGAAGGACAGGGGGGAGGCCCCCAGGAGATGGCTTTTGTCAGAGCCGCGGCTGGCCGGTTTCGGGCCAAGACGCGGGACCCGGCAGGCTCAGGGCAGGCAGCCCCACCAGAAGCCTCCCTCGGGGCAACGGGCCCCACCCCGGACATATCAGGCCTGCTTCACAGGGTCCCTGGGGTCGTGTCCCGTGGAACTGGAAGCTCTCCCCGCCACCCAGAGGTCCGATCCTTTTCCCGTGGACCACACTTGCCAGCCCGTCTCCCACCCCGCCGGAGGCAGAGTGCCGGGGAAGAACTAGGGACCTGGGGCCGGGAAGAGGGGCCGGCCACGGTTCCGGGCCAGGCGGGGGGGGGGGGCGGGGGGGGGGCCCGGGCAGGCCGGACCCACGCCCAGGGACCGGGTCTCGCGGGGGGGTCTTGGGCCTGAGACCTGCCTGGGGGGCTAAGAGTCTTTCTCGGCTCAAACGGCCCCACCCTGCCCCGAGGCGGTAAACTTGCACCGAGACGCTTCTACTCTCTAAAGTCTGGGCTGAACTTTGCGAGAAGGGACCGTGTGCGATGCGACCTGGGTCCCACAGAGCTCGAACCCCCCCCTCCCCGTGAAGGGATCCGCGGCCTGTGGTCCTTGGTGTCCGCAAAAGGCATTCACCTGCGGAGAACCTGGGCCCAGGTGAGCGGGACCAGGCCCCGCGGCAGGAGCCTGGGGAGGCCACTGGAGCCATGGGGGCCAGGGCTGGGCATTTTCCCGGGTGCTCTCTCGGGTCCCAGGCGCCCTCTCTCGCCCGGGGAGTGCCCACGCCGTCCCTTGACCCCCGCAGGACGCCTGCATCCCGCCATAAGCGGCCCAACTCCTCCATGGAGCCGGGACACATGGGGCCGGGGTGCGAGCAACTGGCCTACGTGGCGGCAAACCCGCAGACCCCTCCGTCCCGTCCCCACCACTGCGAAGATCCCCCTGTTCTTCCATCCGTAAAGGGGTCCCCCTTTACGGATGGAAGAACAGGGGGGAGGCCCCCAGGAGATGGCTTTTGTCCGAGCCGCGGCTGGGTGGTTTCGGGCCAGGAGGCGGGGCCGCGCAGGCGCAAGCAGGCCCCACCCCAAGAGCATCCCTCCGGGCAACGTGCCCCCCCACCCCTTGAGATATCAGGCCAGGTTCACAGGGTCCCTGGGCCGGTGTCAGAGTTAAGGGAAGCCCTCACTGCCACCCAGAGGACCGCGCGTTTTCCCGTGGACCACACTTCCCAGCAGCTCTCCCACCCCCGCCGAGGCAGAGTGCCAGGGAAGAACTAGGGACCTGGGGCCGGGAAGAGGAGCCGGCCACGGCTCCGCGCCAGGTGGAGCGGGTCCGGGCGGGCGGGCGGGCGGGCGGGACCCTCGTCCACGGACCGGTTCTCCCGTGGGGAGTCTGGCCCTGTGCCCCGCCTGGGAGGCTAAGAGCCTTGCTTCGCCTGCAACGCCCCCACCCTGCCACAAGGCGGCAGACTTGGACCCAGCCGCTTCAACCCTCCAGTCTGTGCGGAACCACCCAAAAATGGAGTGTGACCGCTGCGACCTCAGTCCCCCAGAGCTCGAAGCCCCACCTCTGTGAGGGAATCGGCGGCCTCCTGTCCTCGGCGTCCGCAAAAGGCATTCACCTGCGGTGAACCTGGGCCTCGGGCGAGCAGGGCCAGGCCCCATGGTAGGAGCCCGGGGAGGCAATGGCAGCCTCTGCGGCCAGGCCTCGGGCTCTCCCCGGGGCTCTCTCGGGGCACGGGCACCCTCTCTCGCCTGGAGAGTGCCCACGCCGTCCCTTGAGCCCCGCGAGACACCTGCCTCCCGTGATAAGAGGCCCCCTGCCTCCGTGGAGCTTGGAACTCTGGGGCCGGGCTGCGGGTCACTGGGCTAAGTGGCTGGAAAGGCGCAGACCCCTCCGTCCCGACCGCCCAACTGCGAAGGACAGGGGGGAGGCCCCCAGGAGATGGCTTTTGTCAGAGCCGCGGCTGGCCGGTTTCGGGCCAAGACGCGGGACCCGGCAGGCTCAGGGCAGGCAGCCCCACCAGAAGCCTCCCTCGGGGCAACGGGCCCCACCCCGGACATATCAGGCCTGCTTCACAGGGTCCCTGGGGTCGTGTCCCGTGGAACTGGAAGCTCTCCCCGCCACCCAGAGGTCCGATCCTTTTCCCGTGGACCACACTTGCCAGCCCGTCTCCCACCCCGCCGGAGGCAGAGTGCCGGGGAAGAACTAGGGACCTGGGGCCGGGAAGAGGGGCCGGCCACGGTTCCGGGCCAGGCGGGGGGGGGGGGGGGGGGCGGGGGGCGGGGGGGGGGCCCGGGCAGGCCGGACCCACGCCCAGGGACCGGGTCTCGCGGGGGGGTCTTGGGCCTGAGACCTGCCTGGGGGGCTAAGAGTCTTTCTCGGCTCAAACGGCCCCACCCTGCCCCGAGGCGGTAAACTTGCACCGAGACGCTTCTACTCTCTAAAGTCTGGGCTGAACTTTGCGAGAAGGGACCGTGTGCGATGCGACCTGGGTCCCACAGAGCTCGAACCCCCCCCTCCCCGTGAAGGGATCCGCGGCCTGTGGTCCTTGGTGTCCGCAAAAGGCATTCACCTGCGGAGAACCTGGGCCCAGGTGAGCGGGACCAGGCCCCGCGGCAGGAGCCTGGGGAGGCCACTGGAGCCATGGGGGCCAGGGCTGGGCATTTTCCCGGGTGCTCTCTCGGGTCCCAGGCGCCCTCTCTCGCCCGGGGAGTGCCCACGCCGTCCCTTGACCCCCGCAGGACGCCTGCATCCCGCCATAAGCGGCCCAACTCCTCCATGGAGCCGGGACACATGGGGCCGGGGTGCGAGCAACTGGCCTACGTGGCGGCAAACCCGCAGACCCCTCCGTCCCGTCCCCACCACTGCGAAGATCCCCCTGTTCTTCCATCCCGTAAAGGGGTCCCCCTTTACGGATGGAAGAACAGGGGGGAGGCCCCCAGGAGATGGCTTTTGTCCGAGCCGCGGCTGGGTGGTTTCGGGCCAGGAGGCGGGGCCGCGCAGGCGCAAGCAGGCCCCACCCCAAGAGCATCCCTCCGGGCAACGTGCCCCCCCACCCCTTGAGATATCAGGCCAGGTTCACAGGGTCCCTGGGCCGGTGTCAGAGTTAAGGGAAGCCCTCACTGCCACCCAGAGGACCGCGCGTTTTCCCGTGGACCACACTTCCCAGCAGCTCTCCCACCCCCGCCGAGGCAGAGTGCCAGGGAAGAACTAGGGACCTGGGGCCGGGAAGAGGAGCCGGCCACGGCTCCGCGCCAGGTGGAGCGGGTCCGGGCGGGCGGGCGGGCGGGCGGGACCCTCGTCCACGGACCGGTTCTCCCGTGGGGAGTCTGGCCCTGTGCCCCGCCTGGGAGGCTAAGAGCCTTGCTTCGCCTGCAACGCCCCCACCCTGCCACAAGGCGGCAGACTTGGACCCAGCCGCTTCAACCCTCCAGTCTGTGCGGAACCACCCAAAAATGGAGTGTGACCGCTGCGACCTCAGTCCCCCAGAGCTCGAAGCCCCACCTCTGTGAGGGAATCGGCGGCCTCCTGTCCTCGGCGTCCGCAAAAGGCATTCACCTGCGGTGAACCTGGGCCTCGGGCGAGCAGGGCCAGGCCCCATGGTAGGAGCCCGGGGAGGCAATGGCAGCCTCTGCGGCCAGGCCTCGGGCTCTCCCCGGGGCTCTCTCGGGGCACGGGCACCCTCTCTCGCCTGGAGAGTGCCCACGCCGTCCCTTGAGCCCCGCGAGACACCTGCCTCCCGTGATAAGAGGCCCCCTGCCTCCGTGGAGCTTGGAACTCTGGGGCCGGGCTGCGGGTCACTGGGCTAAGTGGCTGGAAAGGCGCAGACCCCTCCGTCCCGACCGCCCAACTGCGAAGGACAGGGGGGAGGCCCCCAGGAGATGGCTTTTGTCAGAGCCGCGGCTGGCCGGTTTCGGGCCAAGACGCGGGACCCGGCAGGCTCAGGGCAGGCAGCCCCACCAGAAGCCTCCCTCGGGGCAACGGGCCCCACCCCGGACATATCAGGCCTGCTTCACAGGGTCCCTGGGGTCGTGTCCCGTGGAACTGGAAGCTCTCCCCGCCACCCAGAGGTCCGATCCTTTTCCCGTGGACCACACTTGCCAGCCCGTCTCCCACCCCGCCGGAGGCAGAGTGCCGGGGAAGAACTAGGGACCTGGGGCCGGGAAGAGGGGCCGGCCACGGTTCCGGGCCAGGCGGGGGGGGGGGGCGGGGGGGGGGGCCCGGGCAGGCCGGACCCACGCCCAGGGACCGGGTCTCGCGGGGGGGTCTTGGGCCTGAGACCTGCCTGGGGGGCTAAGAGTCTTTCTCGGCTCAAACGGCCCCACCCTGCCCCGAGGCGGTAAACTTGCACCGAGACGCTTCTACTCTCTAAAGTCTGGGCTGAACTTTGCGAGAAGGGACCGTGTGCGATGCGACCTGGGTCCCACAGAGCTCGAACCCCCCCCTCCCCGTGAAGGGATCCGCGGCCTGTGGTCCTTGGTGTCCGCAAAAGGCATTCACCTGCGGAGAACCTGGGCCCAGGTGAGCGGGACCAGGCCCCGCGGCAGGAGCCTGGGGAGGCCACTGGAGCCATGGGGGCCAGGGCTGGGCATTTTCCCGGGTGCTCTCTCGGGTCCCAGGCGCCCTCTCTCGCCCGGGGAGTGCCCACGCCGTCCCTTGACCCCCGCAGGACGCCTGCATCCCGCCATAAGCGGCCCAACTCCTCCATGGAGCCGGGACACATGGGGCCGGGGTGCGAGCAACTGGCCTACGTGGCGGCAAACCCGCAGACCCCTCCGTCCCGTCCCCACCACTGCGAAGATCCCCCTGTTCTTCCATCCGTAAAGGGGTCCCCCTTTACGGATGGAAGAACAGGGGGGAGGCCCCCAGGAGATGGCTTTTGTCCGAGCCGCGGCTGGGTGGTTTCGGGCCAGGAGGCGGGGCCGCGCAGGCGCAAGCAGGCCCCACCCCAAGAGCATCCCTCCGGGCAACGTGCCCCCCCACCCCTTGAGATATCAGGCCAGGTTCACAGGGTCCCTGGGCCGGTGTCAGAGTTAAGGGAAGCCCTCACTGCCACCCAGAGGACCGCGCGTTTTCCCGTGGACCACACTTCCCAGCAGCTCTCCCACCCCCGCCGAGGCAGAGTGCCAGGGAAGAACTAGGGACCTGGGGCCGGGAAGAGGAGCCGGCCACGGCTCCGCGCCAGGTGGAGCGGGTCCGGGCGGGCGGGCGGGCGGGCGGGACCCTCGTCCACGGACCGGTTCTCCCGTGGGGAGTCTGGCCCTGTGCCCCGCCTGGGAGGCTAAGAGCCTTGCTTCGCCTGCAACGCCCCCACCCTGCCACAAGGCGGCAGACTTGGACCCAGCCGCTTCAACCCTCCAGTCTGTGCGGAACCACCCAAAAATGGAGTGTGACCGCTGCGACCTCAGTCCCCCAGAGCTCGAAGCCCCACCTCTGTGAGGGAATCGGCGGCCTCCTGTCCTCGGCGTCCGCAAAAGGCATTCACCTGCGGTGAACCTGGGCCTCGGGCGAGCAGGGCCAGGCCCCATGGTAGGAGCCCGGGGAGGCAATGGCAGCCTCTGCGGCCAGGCCTCGGGCTCTCCCCGGGGCTCTCTCGGGGCACGGGCACCCTCTCTCGCCTGGAGAGTGCCCACGCCGTCCCTTGAGCCCCGCGAGACACCTGCCTCCCGTGATAAGAGGCCCCCTGCCTCCGTGGAGCTTGGAACTCTGGGGCCCGGGCTGCGGGTCACTGGGCTAAGTGGCTGGAAAGGCGCAGACCCCTCCGTCCCGACCGCCCAACTGCGAAGGACAGGGGGGAGGCCCCCAGGAGATGGCTTTTGTCAGAGCCGCGGCTGGCCGGTTTCGGGCCAAGACGCGGGACCCGGCAGGCTCAGGGCAGGCAGCCCCACCAGAAGCCTCCCTCGGGGCAACGGGCCCCACCCCGGACATATCAGGCCTGCTTCACAGGGTCCCTGGGGTCGTGTCCCGTGGAACTGGAAGCTCTCCCCGCCACCCAGAGGTCCGATCCTTTTCCCGTGGACCACACTTGCCAGCCCGTCTCCCACCCCGCCGGAGGCAGAGTGCCGGGGAAGAACTAGGGACCTGGGGCCGGGAAGAGGGGCCGGCCACGGTTCCGGGCCAGGCGGGGGGGGGGGGGGGGGCGGGGGGCGGGGGGGGGGCCCGGGCAGGCCGGACCCACGCCCAGGGACCGGGTCTCGCGGGGGGGTCTTGGGCCTGAGACCTGCCTGGGGGGCTAAGAGTCTTTCTCGGCTCAAACGGCCCCACCCTGCCCCGAGGCGGTAAACTTGCACCGAGACGCTTCTACTCTCTAAAGTCTGGGCTGAACTTTGCGAGAAGGGACCGTGTGCGATGCGACCTGGGTCCCACAGAGCTCGAACCCCCCCCTCCCCGTGAAGGGATCCGCGGCCTGTGGTCCTTGGTGTCCGCAAAAGGCATTCACCTGCGGAGAACCTGGGCCCAGGTGAGCGGGACCAGGCCCCGCGGCAGGAGCCTGGGGAGGCCACTGGAGCCATGGGGGCCAGGGCTGGGCATTTTCCCGGGTGCTCTCTCGGGTCCCAGGCGCCCTCTCTCGCCCGGGGAGTGCCCACGCCGTCCCTTGACCCCCGCAGGACGCCTGCATCCCGCCATAAGCGGCCCAACTCCTCCATGGAGCCGGGACACATGGGGCCGGGGTGCGAGCAACTGGCCTACGTGGCGGCAAACCCGCAGACCCCTCCGTCCCGTCCCCACCACTGCGAAGATCCCCCTGTTCTTCCATCCGTAAAGGGGTCCCCCTTTACGGATGGAAGAACAGGGGGGAGGCCCCCAGGAGATGGCTTTTGTCCGAGCCGCGGCTGGGTGGTTTCGGGCCAGGAGGCGGGGCCGCGCAGGCGCAAGCAGGCCCCACCCCAAGAGCATCCCTCCGGGCAACGTGCCCCCCCACCCCTTGAGATATCAGGCCAGGTTCACAGGGTCCCTGGGCCGGTGTCAGAGTTAAGGGAAGCCCTCACTGCCACCCAGAGGACCGCGCGTTTTCCCGTGGACCACACTTCCCAGCAGCTCTCCCACCCCCGCCGAGGCAGAGTGCCAGGGAAGAACTAGGGACCTGGGGCCGGGAAGAGGAGCCGGCCACGGCTCCGCGCCAGGTGGAGCGGGTCCGGGCGGGCGGGCGGGCGGGCGGGACCCTCGTCCACGGACCGGTTCTCCCGTGGGGAGTCTGGCCCTGTGCCCCGCCTGGGAGGCTAAGAGCCTTGCTTCGCCTGCAACGCCCCCACCCTGCCACAAGGCGGCAGACTTGGACCCAGCCGCTTCAACCCTCCAGTCTGTGCGGAACCACCCAAAAATGGAGTGTGACCGCTGCGACCTCAGTCCCCCAGAGCTCGAAGCCCCACCTCTGTGAGGGAATCGGCGGCCTCCTGTCCTCGGCGTCCGCAAAAGGCATTCACCTGCGGTGAACCTGGGCCTCGGGCGAGCAGGGCCAGGCCCCATGGTAGGAGCCCGGGGAGGCAATGGCAGCCTCTGCGGCCAGGCCTCGGGCTCTCCCCGGGGCTCTCTCGGGGCACGGGCACCCTCTCTCGCCTGGAGAGTGCCCACGCCGTCCCTTGAGCCCCGCGAGACACCTGCCTCCCGTGATAAGAGGCCCCCTGCCTCCGTGGAGCTTGGAACTCTGGGGCCGGGCTGCGGGTCACTGGGCTAAGTGGCTGGAAAGGCGCAGACCCCTCCGTCCCGACCGCCCAACTGCGAAGGACAGGGGGGAGGCCCCCAGGAGATGGCTTTTGTCAGAGCCGCGGCTGGCCGGTTTCGGGCCAAGACGCGGGACCCGGCAGGCTCAGGGCAGGCAGCCCCACCAGAAGCCTCCCTCGGGGCAACGGGCCCCACCCCGGACATATCAGGCCTGCTTCACAGGGTCCCTGGGGTCGTGTCCCGTGGAACTGGAAGCTCTCCCCGCCACCCAGAGGTCCGATCCTTTTCCCGTGGACCACACTTGCCAGCCCGTCTCCCACCCCGCCGGAGGCAGAGTGCCGGGGAAGAACTAGGGACCTGGGGCCGGGAAGAGGGGCCGGCCACGGTTCCGGGCCAGGCGGGGGGGGGGGGGCGGGGGGGGGGGGCCCGGGCAGGCCGGACCCACGCCCAGGGACCGGGTCTCGCGGGGGGGTCTTGGGCCTGAGACCTGCCTGGGGGGCTAAGAGTCTTTCTCGGCTCAAACGGCCCCACCCTGCCCCGAGGCGGTAAACTTGCACCGAGACGCTTCTACTCTCTAAAGTCTGGGCTGAACTTTGCGAGAAGGGACCGTGTGCGATGCGACCTGGGTCCCACAGAGCTCGAACCCCCCCCTCCCCGTGAAGGGATCCGCGGCCTGTGGTCCTTGGTGTCCGCAAAAGGCATTCACCTGCGGAGAACCTGGGCCCAGGTGAGCGGGACCAGGCCCCGCGGCAGGAGCCTGGGGAGGCCACTGGAGCCATGGGGGCCAGGGCTGGGCATTTTCCCGGGTGCTCTCTCGGGTCCCAGGCGCCCTCTCTCGCCCGGGGAGTGCCCACGCCGTCCCTTGACCCCCGCAGGACGCCTGCATCCCGCCATAAGCGGCCCAAATCCTCCATGGAGCCGGGACACATGGGGCCGGGGTGCGAGCAACTGGCCTACGTGGCGGCAAACCCGCAGACCCCTCCGTCCCGTCCCCACCACTGCGAAGATCCCCCTGTTCTTCCATCCGTAAAGGGGTCCCCCTTTACGGATGGAAGAACAGGGGGGAGGCCCCCAGGAGATGGCTTTTGTCCGAGCCGCGGCTGGGTGGTTTCGGGCCAGGAGGCGGGGCCGCGCAGGCGCAAGCAGGCCCCACCCCAAGAGCATCCCTCCGGGCAACGTGCCCCCCCACCCCTTGAGATATCAGGCCAGGTTCACAGGGTCCCTGGGCCGGTGTCAGAGTTAAGGGAAGCCCTCACTGCCACCCAGAGGACCGCGCGTTTTCCCGTGGACCACACTTCCCAGCAGCTCTCCCACCCCCGCCGAGGCAGAGTGCCAGGGAAGAACTAGGGACCTGGGGCCGGGAAGAGGAGCCGGCCACGGCTCCGCGCCAGGTGGAGCGGGTCCGGGCGGGCGGGCGGGCGGGCGGGACCCTCGTCCACGGACCGGTTCTCCCGTGGGGAGTCTGGCCCTGTGCCCCGCCTGGGAGGCTAAGAGCCTTGCTTCGCCTGCAACGCCCCCACCCTGCCACAAGGCGGCAGACTTGGACCCAGCCGCTTCAACCCTCCAGTCTGTGCGGAACCACCCAAAAATGGAGTGTGACCGCTGCGACCTCAGTCCCCCAGAGCTCGAAGCCCCACCTCTGTGAGGGAATCGGCGGCCTCCTGTCCTCGGCGTCCGCAAAAGGCATTCACCTGCGGTGAACCTGGGCCTCGGGCGAGCAGGGCCAGGCCCCATGGTAGGAGCCCGGGGAGGCAATGGCAGCCTCTGCGGCCAGGCCTCGGGCTCTCCCCGGGGCTCTCTCGGGGCACGGGCACCCTCTCTCGCCTGGAGAGTGCCCACGCCGTCCCTTGAGCCCCGCGAGACACCTGCCTCCCGTGATAAGAGGCCCCCTGCCTCCGTGGAGCTTGGAACTCTGGGGCCGGGCTGCGGGTCACTGGGCTAAGTGGCTGGAAAGGCGCAGACCCCTCCGTCCCGACCGCCCAACTGCGAAGGACAGGGGGGAGGCCCCCAGGAGATGGCTTTTGTCAGAGCCGCGGCTGGCCGGTTTCGGGCCAAGACGCGGGACCCGGCAGGCTCAGGGCAGGCAGCCCCACCAGAAGCCTCCCTCGGGGCAACGGGCCCCACCCCGGACATATCAGGCCTGCTTCACAGGGTCCCTGGGGTCGTGTCCCGTGGAACTGGAAGCTCTCCCCGCCACCCAGAGGTCCGATCCTTTTCCCGTGGACCACACTTGCCAGCCCGTCTCCCACCCCGCCGGAGGCAGAGTGCCGGGGAAGAACTAGGGACCTGGGGCCGGGAAGAGGGGCCGGCCACGGTTCCGGGCCAGGCGGGGGGGGGGGGGGGCGGGGGGCGGGGGGGGGGCCCGGGCAGGCCGGACCCACGCCCAGGGACCGGGTCTCGCGGGGGGGTCTTGGGCCTGAGACCTGCCTGGGGGGCTAAGAGTCTTTCTCGGCTCAAACGGCCCCACCCTGCCCCGAGGCGGTAAACTTGCACCGAGACGCTTCTACTCTCTAAAGTCTGGGCTGAACTTTGCGAGAAGGGACCGTGTGCGATGCGACCTGGGTCCCACAGAGCTCGAACCCCCCCCTCCCCGTGAAGGGATCCGCGGCCTGTGGTCCTTGGTGTCCGCAAAAGGCATTCACCTGCGGAGAACCTGGGCCCAGGTGAGCGGGACCAGGCCCCGCGGCAGGAGCCTGGGGAGGCCACTGGAGCCATGGGGGCCAGGGCTGGGCATTTTCCCGGGTGCTCTCTCGGGTCCCAGGCGCCCTCTCTCGCCCGGGGAGTGCCCACGCCGTCCCTTGACCCCCGCAGGACGCCTGCATCCCGCCATAAGCGGCCCAACTCCTCCATGGAGCCGGGACACATGGGGCCGGGGTGCGAGCAACTGGCCTACGTGGCGGCAAACCCGCAGACCCCTCCGTCCCGTCCCCACCACTGCGAAGATCCCCCTGTTCTTCCATCCGTAAAGGGGTCCCCCTTTACGGATGGAAGAACAGGGGGGAGGCCCCCAGGAGATGGCTTTTGTCCGAGCCGCGGCTGGGTGGTTTCGGGCCAGGAGGCGGGGCCGCGCAGGCGCAAGCAGGCCCCACCCCAAGAGCATCCCTCCGGGCAACGTGCCCCCCCACCCCTTGAGATATCAGGCCAGGTTCACAGGGTCCCTGGGCCGGTGTCAGAGTTAAGGGAAGCCCTCACTGCCACCCAGAGGACCGCGCGTTTTCCCGTGGACCACACTTCCCAGCAGCTCTCCCACCCCCGCCGAGGCAGAGTGCCAGGGAAGAACTAGGGACCTGGGGCCGGGAAGAGGAGCCGGCCACGGCTCCGCGCCAGGTGGAGCGGGTCCGGGCGGGCGGGCGGGCGGGCGGGACCCTCGTCCACGGACCGGTTCTCCCGTGGGGAGTCTGGCCCTGTGCCCCGCCTGGGAGGCTAAGAGCCTTGCTTCGCCTGCAACGCCCCCACCCTGCCACAAGGCGGCAGACTTGGACCCAGCCGCTTCAACCCTCCAGTCTGTGCGGAACCACCCAAAAATGGAGTGTGACCGCTGCGACCTCAGTCCCCCAGAGCTCGAAGCCCCACCTCTGTGAGGGAATCGGCGGCCTCCTGTCCTCGGCGTCCGCAAAAGGCATTCACCTGCGGTGAACCTGGGCCTCGGGCGAGCAGGGCCAGGCCCCATGGTAGGAGCCCGGGGAGGCAATGGCAGCCTCTGCGGCCAGGCCTCGGGCTCTCCCCGGGGCTCTCTCGGGGCACGGGCACCCTCTCTCGCCTGGAGAGTGCCCACGCCGTCCCTTGAGCCCCGCGAGACACCTGCCTCCCGTGATAAGAGGCCCCCTGCCTCCGTGGAGCTTGGAACTCTGGGGCCGGGCTGCGGGTCACTGGGCTAAGTGGCTGGAAAGGCGCAGACCCCTCCGTCCCGACCGCCCAACTGCGAAGGACAGGGGGGAGGCCCCCAGGAGATGGCTTTTGTCAGAGCCGCGGCTGGCCGGTTTCGGGCCAAGACGCGGGACCCGGCAGGCTCAGGGCAGGCAGCCCCACCAGAAGCCTCCCTCGGGGCAACGGGCCCCACCCCGGACATATCAGGCCTGCTTCACAGGGTCCCTGGGGTCGTGTCCCGTGGAACTGGAAGCTCTCCCCGCCACCCAGAGGTCCGATCCTTTTCCCGTGGACCACACTTGCCAGCCCGTCTCCCACCCCGCCGGAGGCAGAGTGCCGGGGAAGAACTAGGGACCTGGGGCCGGGAAGAGGGGCCGGCCACGGTTCCGGGCCAGGCGGGGGGGGGGGGGGGCGGGGGGCGGGGGGGGGGCCCGGGCAGGCCGGACCCACGCCCAGGGACCGGGTCTCGCGGGGGGGTCTTGGGCCTGAGACCTGCCTGGGGGGCTAAGAGTCTTTCTCGGCTCAAACGGCCCCACCCTGCCCCGAGGCGGTAAACTTGCACCGAGACGCTTCTACTCTCTAAAGTCTGGGCTGAACTTTGCGAGAAGGGACCGTGTGCGATGCGACCTGGGTCCCACAGAGCTCGAACCCCCCCCTCCCCGTGAAGGGATCCGCGGCCTGTGGTCCTTGGTGTCCGCAAAAGGCATTCACCTGCGGAGAACCTGGGCCCAGGTGAGCGGGACCAGGCCCCGCGGCAGGAGCCTGGGGAGGCCACTGGAGCCATGGGGGCCAGGGCTGGGCATTTTCCCGGGTGCTCTCTCGGGTCCCAGGCGCCCTCTCTCGCCCGGGGAGTGCCCACGCCGTCCCTTGACCCCCGCAGGACGCCTGCATCCCGCCATAAGCGGCCCAACTCCTCCATGGAGCCGGGACACATGGGGCCGGGGTGCGAGCAACTGGCCTACGTGGCGGCAAACCCGCAGACCCCTCCGTCCCGTCCCCACCACTGCGAAGATCCCCCTGTTCTTCCATCCGTAAAGGGGTCCCCCTTTACGGATGGAAGAACAGGGGGGAGGCCCCCAGGAGATGGCTTTTGTCCGAGCCGCGGCTGGGTGGTTTCGGGCCAGGAGGCGGGGCCGCGCAGGCGCAAGCAGGCCCCACCCCAAGAGCATCCCTCCGGGCAACGTGCCCCCCCACCCCTTGAGATATCAGGCCAGGTTCACAGGGTCCCTGGGCCGGTGTCAGAGTTAAGGGAAGCCCTCACTGCCACCCAGAGGACCGCGCGTTTTCCCGTGGACCACACTTCCCAGCAGCTCTCCCACCCCCGCCGAGGCAGAGTGCCAGGGAAGAACTAGGGACCTGGGGCCGGGAAGAGGAGCCGGCCACGGCTCCGCGCCAGGTGGAGCGGGTCCGGGCGGGCGGGCGGGCGGGCGGGACCCTCGTCCACGGACCGGTTCTCCCGTGGGGAGTCTGGCCCTGTGCCCCGCCTGGGAGGCTAAGAGCCTTGCTTCGCCTGCAACGCCCCCACCCTGCCACAAGGCGGCAGACTTGGACCCAGCCGCTTCAACCCTCCAGTCTGTGCGGAACCACCCAAAAATGGAGTGTGACCGCTGCGACCTCAGTCCCCCAGAGCTCGAAGCCCCACCTCTGTGAGGGAATCGGCGGCCTCCTGTCCTCGGCGTCCGCAAAAGGCATTCACCTGCGGTGAACCTGGGCCTCGGGCGAGCAGGGCCAGGCCCCATGGTAGGAGCCCGGGGAGGCAATGGCAGCCTCTGCGGCCAGGCCTCGGGCTCTCCCCGGGGCTCTCTCGGGGCACGGGCACCCTCTCTCGCCTGGAGAGTGCCCACGCCGTCCCTTGAGCCCCGCGAGACACCTGCCTCCCGTGATAAGAGGCCCCCTGCCTCCGTGGAGCTTGGAACTCTGGGGCCGGGCTGCGGGTCACTGGGCTAAGTGGCTGGAAAGGCGCAGACCCCTCCGTCCCGACCGCCCAACTGCGAAGGACAGGGGGGAGGCCCCCAGGAGATGGCTTTTGTCAGAGCCGCGGCTGGCCGGTTTCGGGCCAAGACGCGGGACCCGGCAGGCTCAGGGCAGGCAGCCCCACCAGAAGCCTCCCTCGGGGCAACGGGCCCCACCCCGGACATATCAGGCCTGCTTCACAGGGTCCCTGGGGTCGTGTCCCGTGGAACTGGAAGCTCTCCCCGCCACCCAGAGGTCCGATCCTTTTCCCGTGGACCACACTTGCCAGCCCGTCTCCCACCCCGCCGGAGGCAGAGTGCCGGGGAAGAACTAGGGACCTGGGGCCGGGAAGAGGGGCCGGCCACGGTTCCGGGCCAGGCGGGGGGGGGGGGGGGGGCGGGGGGCGGGGGGGGGGCCCGGGCAGGCCGGACCCACGCCCAGGGACCGGGTCTCGCGGGGGGGTCTTGGGCCTGAGACCTGCCTGGGGGGCTAAGAGTCTTTCTCGGCTCAAACGGCCCCACCCTGCCCCGAGGCGGTAAACTTGCACCGAGACGCTTCTACTCTCTAAAGTCTGGGCTGAACTTTGCGAGAAGGGACCGTGTGCGATGCGACCTGGGTCCCACAGAGCTCGAACCCCCCCCTCCCCGTGAAGGGATCCGCGGCCTGTGGTCCTTGGTGTCCGCAAAAGGCATTCACCTGCGGAGAACCTGGGCCCAGGTGAGCGGGACCAGGCCCCGCGGCAGGAGCCTGGGGAGGCCACTGGAGCCATGGGGGCCAGGGCTGGGCATTTTCCCGGGTGCTCTCTCGGGTCCCAGGCGCCCTCTCTCGCCCGGGGAGTGCCCACGCCGTCCCTTGACCCCCGCAGGACGCCTGCATCCCGCCATAAGCGGCCCAACTCCTCCATGGAGCCGGGACACATGGGGCCGGGGTGCGAGCAACTGGCCTACGTGGCGGCAAACCCGCAGACCCCTCCGTCCCGTCCCCACCACTGCGAAGATCCCCCTGTTCTTCCATCCGTAAAGGGGTCCCCCTTTACGGATGGAAGAACAGGGGGGAGGCCCCCAGGAGATGGCTTTTGTCCGAGCCGCGGCTGGGTGGTTTCGGGCCAGGAGGCGGGGCCGCGCAGGCGCAAGCAGGCCCCACCCCAAGAGCATCCCTCCGGGCAACGTGCCCCCCCACCCCTTGAGATATCAGGCCAGGTTCACAGGGTCCCTGGGCCGGTGTCAGAGTTAAGGGAAGCCCTCACTGCCACCCAGAGGACCGCGCGTTTTCCCGTGGACCACACTTCCCAGCAGCTCTCCCACCCCCGCCGAGGCAGAGTGCCAGGGAAGAACTAGGGACCTGGGGCCGGGAAGAGGAGCCGGCCACGGCTCCGCGCCAGGTGGAGCGGGTCCGGGCGGGCGGGCGGGCGGGCGGGACCCTCGTCCACGGACCGGTTCTCCCGTGGGGAGTCTGGCCCTGTGCCCCGCCTGGGAGGCTAAGAGCCTTGCTTCGCCTGCAACGCCCCCACCCTGCCACAAGGCGGCAGACTTGGACCCAGCCGCTTCAACCCTCCAGTCTGTGCGGAACCACCCAAAAATGGAGTGTGACCGCTGCGACCTCAGTCCCCCAGAGCTCGAAGCCCCACCTCTGTGAGGGAATCGGCGGCCTCCTGTCCTCGGCGTCCGCAAAAGGCATTCACCTGCGGTGAACCTGGGCCTCGGGCGAGCAGGGCCAGGCCCCATGGTAGGAGCCCGGGGAGGCAATGGCAGCCTCTGCGGCCAGGCCTCGGGCTCTCCCCGGGGCTCTCTCGGGGCACGGGCACCCTCTCTCGCCTGGAGAGTGCCCACGCCGTCCCTTGAGCCCCGCGAGACACCTGCCTCCCGTGATAAGAGGCCCCCTGCCTCCGTGGAGCTTGGAACTCTGGGGCCGGGCTGCGGGTCACTGGGCTAAGTGGCTGGAAAGGCGCAGACCCCTCCGTCCCGACCGCCCAACTGCGAAGGACAGGGGGGAGGCCCCCAGGAGATGGCTTTTGTCAGAGCCGCGGCTGGCCGGTTTCGGGCCAAGACGCGGGACCCGGCAGGCTCAGGGCAGGCAGCCCCACCAGAAGCCTCCCTCGGGGCAACGGGCCCCACCCCGGACATATCAGGCCTGCTTCACAGGGTCCCTGGGGTCGTGTCCCGTGGAACTGGAAGCTCTCCCCGCCACCCAGAGGTCCGATCCTTTTCCCGTGGACCACACTTGCCAGCCCGTCTCCCACCCCGCCGGAGGCAGAGTGCCGGGGAAGAACTAGGGACCTGGGGCCGGGAAGAGGGGCCGGCCACGGTTCCGGGCCAGGCGGGGGGGGGGGGGGGGGGCGGGGGGCGGGGGGGGGGCCCGGGCAGGCCGGACCCACGCCCAGGGACCGGGTCTCGCGGGGGGGTCTTGGGCCTGAGACCTGCCTGGGGGGCTAAGAGTCTTTCTCGGCTCAAACGGCCCCACCCTGCCCCGAGGCGGTAAACTTGCACCGAGACGCTTCTACTCTCTAAAGTCTGGGCTGAACTTTGCGAGAAGGGACCGTGTGCGATGCGACCTGGGTCCCACAGAGCTCGAACCCCCCCCTCCCCGTGAAGGGATCCGCGGCCTGTGGTCCTTGGTGTCCGCAAAAGGCATTCACCTGCGGAGAACCTGGGCCCAGGTGAGCGGGACCAGGCCCCGCGGCAGGAGCCTGGGGAGGCCACTGGAGCCATGGGGGCCAGGGCTGGGCATTTTCCCGGGTGCTCTCTCGGGTCCCAGGCGCCCTCTCTCGCCCGGGGAGTGCCCACGCCGTCCCTTGACCCCCGCAGGACGCCTGCATCCCGCCATAAGCGGCCCAACTCCTCCATGGAGCCGGGACACATGGGGCCGGGGTGCGAGCAACTGGCCTACGTGGCGGCAAACCCGCAGACCCCTCCGTCCCGTCCCCACCACTGCGAAGATCCCCCTGTTCTTCCATCCGTAAAGGGGTCCCCCTTTACGGATGGAAGAACAGGGGGGAGGCCCCCAGGAGATGGCTTTTGTCCGAGCCGCGGCTGGGTGGTTTCGGGCCAGGAGGCGGGGCCGCGCAGGCGCAAGCAGGCCCCACCCCAAGAGCATCCCTCCGGGCAACGTGCCCCCCCACCCCTTGAGATATCAGGCCAGGTTCACAGGGTCCCTGGGCCGGTGTCAGAGTTAAGGGAAGCCCTCACTGCCACCCAGAGGACCGCGCGTTTTCCCGTGGACCACACTTCCCAGCAGCTCTCCCACCCCCGCCGAGGCAGAGTGCCAGGGAAGAACTAGGGACCTGGGGCCGGGAAGAGGAGCCGGCCACGGCTCCGCGCCAGGTGGAGCGGGTCCGGGCGGGCGGGCGGGCGGGCGGGACCCTCGTCCACGGACCGGTTCTCCCGTGGGGAGTCTGGCCCTGTGCCCCGCCTGGGAGGCTAAGAGCCTTGCTTCGCCTGCAACGCCCCCACCCTGCCACAAGGCGGCAGACTTGGACCCAGCCGCTTCAACCCTCCAGTCTGTGCGGAACCACCCAAAAATGGAGTGTGACCGCTGCGACCTCAGTCCCCCAGAGCTCGAAGCCCCACCTCTGTGAGGGAATCGGCGGCCTCCTGTCCTCGGCGTCCGCAAAAGGCATTCACCTGCGGTGAACCTGGGCCTCGGGCGAGCAGGGCCAGGCCCCATGGTAGGAGCCCGGGGAGGCAATGGCAGCCTCTGCGGCCAGGCCTCGGGCTCTCCCCGGGGCTCTCTCGGGGCACGGGCACCCTCTCTCGCCTGGAGAGTGCCCACGCCGTCCCTTGAGCCCCGCGAGACACCTGCCTCCCGTGATAAGAGGCCCCCTGCCTCCGTGGAGCTTGGAACTCTGGGGCCGGGCTGCGGGTCACTGGGCTAAGTGGCTGGAAAGGCGCAGACCCCTCCGTCCCGACCGCCCAACTGCGAAGGACAGGGGGGAGGCCCCCAGGAGATGGCTTTTGTCAGAGCCGCGGCTGGCCGGTTTCGGGCCAAGACGCGGGACCCGGCAGGCTCAGGGCAGGCAGCCCCACCAGAAGCCTCCCTCGGGGCAACGGGCCCCACCCCGGACATATCAGGCCTGCTTCACAGGGTCCCTGGGGTCGTGTCCCGTGGAACTGGAAGCTCTCCCCGCCACCCAGAGGTCCGATCCTTTTCCCGTGGACCACACTTGCCAGCCCGTCTCCCACCCCGCCGGAGGCAGAGTGCCGGGGAAGAACTAGGGACCTGGGGCCGGGAAGAGGGGCCGGCCACGGTTCCGGGCCAGGCGGGGGGGGGGGCGGGGGGGGGGGGCCCGGGCAGGCCGGACCCACGCCCAGGGACCGGGTCTCGCGGGGGGGTCTTGGGCCTGAGACCTGCCTGGGGGGCTAAGAGTCTTTCTCGGCTCAAACGGCCCCACCCTGCCCCGAGGCGGTAAACTTGCACCGAGACGCTTCTACTCTCTAAAGTCTGGGCTGAACTTTGCGAGAAGGGACCGTGTGCGATGCGACCTGGGTCCCACAGAGCTCGAACCCCCCCCTCCCCGTGAAGGGATCCGCGGCCTGTGGTCCTTGGTGTCCGCAAAAGGCATTCACCTGCGGAGAACCTGGGCCCAGGTGAGCGGGACCAGGCCCCGCGGCAGGAGCCTGGGGAGGCCACTGGAGCCATGGGGGCCAGGGCTGGGCATTTTCCCGGGTGCTCTCTCGGGTCCCAGGCGCCCTCTCTCGCCCGGGGAGTGCCCACGCCGTCCCTTGACCCCCGCAGGACGCCTGCATCCCGCCATAAGCGGCCCAACTCCTCCATGGAGCCGGGACACATGGGGCCGGGGTGCGAGCAACTGGCCTACGTGGCGGCAAACCCGCAGACCCCTCCGTCCCGTCCCCACCACTGCGAAGATCCCCCTGTTCTTCCATCCGTAAAGGGGTCCCCCTTTACGGATGGAAGAACAGGGGGGAGGCCCCCAGGAGATGGCTTTTGTCCGAGCCGCGGCTGGGTGGTTTCGGGCCAGGAGGCGGGGCCGCGCAGGCGCAAGCAGGCCCCACCCCAAGAGCATCCCTCCGGGCAACGTGCCCCCCCACCCCTTGAGATATCAGGCCAGGTTCACAGGGTCCCTGGGCCGGTGTCAGAGTTAAGGGAAGCCCTCACTGCCACCCAGAGGACCGCGCGTTTTCCCGTGGACCACACTTCCCAGCAGCTCTCCCACCCCCGCCGAGGCAGAGTGCCAGGGAAGAACTAGGGACCTGGGGCCGGGAAGAGGAGCCGGCCACGGCTCCGCGCCAGGTGGAGCGGGTCCGGGCGGGCGGGCGGGCGGGCGGGACCCTCGTCCACGGACCGGTTCTCCCGTGGGGAGTCTGGCCCTGTGCCCCGCCTGGGAGGCTAAGAGCCTTGCTTCGCCTGCAACGCCTCCACCCTGCCACAAGGCGGCAGACTTGGACCCAGCCGCTTCAACCCTCCAGTCTGTGCGGAACCACCCAAAAATGGAGTGTGACCGCTGCGACCTCAGTCCCCCAGAGCTCGAAGCCCCACCTCTGTGAGGGAATCGGCGGCCTCCTGTCCTCGGCGTCCGCAAAAGGCATTCACCTGCGGTGAACCTGGGCCTCGGGCGAGCAGGGCCAGGCCCCATGGTAGGAGCCCGGGGAGGCAATGGCAGCCTCTGCGGCCAGGCCTCGGGCTCTCCCCGGGGCTCTCTCGGGGCACGGGCACCCTCTCTCGCCTGGAGAGTGCCCACGCCGTCCCTTGAGCCCCGCGAGACACCTGCCTCCCGTGATAAGAGGCCCCCTGCCTCCGTGGAGCTTGGAACTCTGGGGCCGGGCTGCGGGTCACTGGGCTAAGTGGCTGGAAAGGCGCAGACCCCTCCGTCCCGACCGCCCAACTGCGAAGGACAGGGGGGAGGCCCCCAGGAGATGGCTTTTGTCAGAGCCGCGGCTGGCCGGTTTCGGGCCAAGACGCGGGACCCGGCAGGCTCAGGGCAGGCAGCCCCACCAGAAGCCTCCCTCGGGGCAACGGGCCCCACCCCGGACATATCAGGCCTGCTTCACAGGGTCCCTGGGGTCGTGTCCCGTGGAACTGGAAGCTCTCCCCGCCACCCAGAGGTCCGATCCTTTTCCCGTGGACCACACTTGCCAGCCCGTCTCCCACCCCGCCGGAGGCAGAGTGCCGGGGAAGAACTAGGGACCTGGGGCCGGGAAGAGGGGCCGGCCACGGTTCCGGGCCAGGCGGGGGGGGGGGCGGGGGGGGGCCCGGGCAGGCCGGACCCACGCCCAGGGACCGGGTCTCGCGGGGGGGTCTTGGGCCTGAGACCTGCCTGGGGGGCTAAGAGTCTTTCTCGGCTCAAACGGCCCCACCCTGCCCCGAGGCGGTAAACTTGCACCGAGACGCTTCTACTCTCTAAAGTCTGGGCTGAACTTTGCGAGAAGGGACCGTGTGCGATGCGACCTGGGTCCCACAGAGCTCGAACCCCCCCCTCCCCGTGAAGGGATCCGCGGCCTGTGGTCCTTGGTGTCCGCAAAAGGCATTCACCTGCGGAGAACCTGGGCCCAGGTGAGCGGGACCAGGCCCCGCGGCAGGAGCCTGGGGAGGCCACTGGAGCCATGGGGGCCAGGGCTGGGCATTTTCCCGGGTGCTCTCTCGGGTCCCAGGCGCCCTCTCTCGCCCGGGGAGTGCCCACGCCGTCCCTTGACCCCCGCAGGACGCCTGCATCCCGCCATAAGCGGCCCAACTCCTCCATGGAGCCGGGACACATGGGGCCGGGGTGCGAGCAACTGGCCTACGTGGCGGCAAACCCGCAGACCCCTCCGTCCCGTCCCCACCACTGCGAAGATCCCCCTGTTCTTCCATCCGTAAAGGGGTCCCCCTTTACGGATGGAAGAACAGGGGGGAGGCCCCCAGGAGATGGCTTTTGTCCGAGCCGCGGCTGGGTGGTTTCGGGCCAGGAGGCGGGGCCGCGCAGGCGCAAGCAGGCCCCACCCCAAGAGCATCCCTCCGGGCAACGTGCCCCCCCACCCCTTGAGATATCAGGCCAGGTTCACAGGGTCCCTGGGCCGGTGTCAGAGTTAAGGGAAGCCCTCACTGCCACCCAGAGGACCGCGCGTTTTCCCGTGGACCACACTTCCCAGCAGCTCTCCCACCCCCGCCGAGGCAGAGTGCCAGGGAAGAACTAGGGACCTGGGGCCGGGAAGAGGAGCCGGCCACGGCTCCGCGCCAGGTGGAGCGGGTCCGGGCGGGCGGGCGGGCGGGCGGGACCCTCGTCCACGGACCGGTTCTCCCGTGGGGAGTCTGGCCCTGTGCCCCGCCTGGGAGGCTAAGAGCCTTGCTTCGCCTGCAACGCCCCCACCCTGCCACAAGGCGGCAGACTTGGACCCAGCCGCTTCAACCCTCCAGTCTGTGCGGAACCACCCAAAAATGGAGTGTGACCGCTGCGACCTCAGTCCCCCAGAGCTCGAAGCCCCACCTCTGTGAGGGAATCGGCGGCCTCCTGTCCTCGGCGTCCGCAAAAGGCATTCACCTGCGGTGAACCTGGGCCTCGGGCGAGCAGGGCCAGGCCCCATGGTAGGAGCCCGGGGAGGCAATGGCAGCCTCTGCGGCCAGGCCTCGGGCTCTCCCCGGGGCTCTCTCGGGGCACGGGCACCCTCTCTCGCCTGGAGAGTGCCCACGCCGTCCCTTGAGCCCCGCGAGACACCTGCCTCCCGTGATAAGAGGCCCCCTGCCTCCGTGGAGCTTGGAACTCTGGGGCCGGGCTGCGGGTCACTGGGCTAAGTGGCTGGAAAGGCGCAGACCCCTCCGTCCCGACCGCCCAACTGCGAAGGACAGGGGGGAGGCCCCCAGGAGATGGCTTTTGTCAGAGCCGCGGCTGGCCGGTTTCGGGCCAAGACGCGGGACCCGGCAGGCTCAGGGCAGGCAGCCCCACCAGAAGCCTCCCTCGGGGCAACGGGCCCCACCCCGGACATATCAGGCCTGCTTCACAGGGTCCCTGGGGTCGTGTCCCGTGGAACTGGAAGCTCTCCCCGCCACCCAGAGGTCCGATCCTTTTCCCGTGGACCACACTTGCCAGCCCGTCTCCCACCCCGCCGGAGGCAGAGTGCCGGGGAAGAACTAGGGACCTGGGGCCGGGAAGAGGGGCCGGCCACGGTTCCGGGCCAGGCGGGGGGGGGGGGGGGGTGGGCGGGGGGCGGGGGGGGGGCCCGGGCAGGCCGGACCCACGCCCAGGGACCGGGTCTCGCGGGGGGGTCTTGGGCCTGAGACCTGCCTGGGGGGCTAAGAGTCTTTCTCGGCTCAAACGGCCCCACCCTGCCCCGAGGCGGTAAACTTGCACCGAGACGCTTCTACTCTCTAAAGTCTGGGCTGAACTTTGCGAGAAGGGACCGTGTGCGATGCGACCTGGGTCCCACAGAGCTCGAACCCCCCCCTCCCCGTGAAGGGATCCGCGGCCTGTGGTCCTTGGTGTCCGCAAAAGGCATTCACCTGCGGAGAACCTGGGCCCAGGTGAGCGGGACCAGGCCCCGCGGCAGGAGCCTGGGGAGGCCACTGGAGCCATGGGGGCCAGGGCTGGGCATTTTCCCGGGTGCTCTCTCGGGTCCCAGGCGCCCTCTCTCGCCCGGGGAGTGCCCACGCCGTCCCTTGACCCCCGCAGGACGCCTGCATCCCGCCATAAGCGGCCCAACTCCTCCATGGAGCCGGGACACATGGGGCCGGGGTGCGAGCAACTGGCCTACGTGGCGGCAAACCCGCAGACCCCTCCGTCCCGTCCCCACCACTGCGAAGATCCCCCTGTTCTTCCATCCGTAAAGGGGTCCCCCTTTACGGATGGAAGAACAGGGGGGAGGCCCCCAGGAGATGGCTTTTGTCCGAGCCGCGGCTGGGTGGTTTCGGGCCAGGAGGCGGGGCCGCGCAGGCGCAAGCAGGCCCCACCCCAAGAGCATCCCTCCGGGCAACGTGCCCCCCCACCCCTTGAGATATCAGGCCAGGTTCACAGGGTCCCTGGGCCGGTGTCAGAGTTAAGGGAAGCCCTCACTGCCACCCAGAGGACCGCGCGTTTTCCCGTGGACCACACTTCCCAGCAGCTCTCCCACCCCCGCCGAGGCAGAGTGCCAGGGAAGAACTAGGGACCTGGGGCCGGGAAGAGGAGCCGGCCACGGCTCCGCGCCAGGTGGAGCGGGTCCGGGCGGGGCGGGCGGGCGGGCGGGACCCTCGTCCACGGACCGGTTCTCCCGTGGGGAGTCTGGCCCTGTGCCCCGCCTGGGAGGCTAAGAGCCTTGCTTCGCCTGCAACGCCCCCACCCTGCCACAAGGCGGCAGACTTGGACCCAGCCGCTTCAACCCTCCAGTCTGTGCGGAACCACCCAAAAATGGAGTGTGACCGCTGCGACCTCAGTCCCCCAGAGCTCGAAGCCCCACCTCTGTGAGGGAATCGGCGGCCTCCTGTCCTCGGCGTCCGCAAAAGGCATTCACCTGCGGTGAACCTGGGCCTCGGGCGAGCAGGGCCAGGCCCCATGGTAGGAGCCCGGGGAGGCAATGGCAGCCTCTGCGGCCAGGCCTCGGGCTCTCCCCGGGGCTCTCTCGGGGCACGGGCACCCTCTCTCGCCTGGAGAGTGCCCACGCCGTCCCTTGAGCCCCGCGAGACACCTGCCTCCCGTGATAAGAGGCCCCCTGCCTCCGTGGAGCTTGGAACTCTGGGGCCGGGCTGCGGGTCACTGGGCTAAGTGGCTGGAAAGGCGCAGACCCCTCCGTCCCGACCGCCCAACTGCGAAGGACAGGGGGGAGGCCCCCAGGAGATGGCTTTTGTCAGAGCCGCGGCTGGCCGGTTTCGGGCCAAGACGCGGGACCCGGCAGGCTCAGGGCAGGCAGCCCCACCAGAAGCCTCCCTCGGGGCAACGGGCCCCACCCCGGACATATCAGGCCTGCTTCACAGGGTCCCTGGGGTCGTGTCCCGTGGAACTGGAAGCTCTCCCCGCCACCCAGAGGTCCGATCCTTTTCCCGTGGACCACACTTGCCAGCCCGTCTCCCACCCCGCCGGAGGCAGAGTGCCGGGAAAGAACTAGGGACCTGGGGCCGGGAAGAGGGGCCGGCCACGGTTCCGGGCCAGGCGGGGGGGGGGGGGGGGGCGGGGGGCGGGGGGGGGGGGGCCCGGGCAGGCCGGACCCACGCCCAGGGACCAGGTCTCGCGGGGGGGTCTTGGGCCTGAGACCTGCCTGGGGGGCTAAGAGTCTTTCTCGGCTCAAACGGCCCCACCCTGCCCCGAGGCGGTAAACTTGCACCGAGACGCTTCTACTCTCTAAAGTCTGGGCTGAACTTTGCGAGAAGGGACCGTGTGCGATTCGACCTGGGTCCCACAGAGCTCGAACCCCCCCCTCCCCGTGAAGGGATCCGCGGCCTGTGGTCCTTGGTGTCCGCAAAAGGCATTCACCTGCGGAGAACCTGGGCCCAGGTGAGCGGGACCAGGCCCCGCGGCAGGAGCCTGGGGAGGCCACTGGAGCCATGGGGGCCAGGGCTGGGCATTTTCCCGGGTGCTCTCTCGGGTCCCAGGCGCCCTCTCTCGCCCGGGGAGTGCCCACGCCGTCCCTTGACCCCCGCAGGACGCCTGCATCCCGCCATAAGCGGCCCAACTCCTCCATGGAGCCGGGACACATGGGGCCGGGGTGCGAGCAACTGGCCTACGTGGCGGCAAACCCGCAGACCCCTCCGTCCCGTCCCCACCACTGCGAAGATCCCCCTGTTCTTCCATCCGTAAAGGGGTCCCCCTTTACGGATGGAAGAACAGGGGGGAGGCCCCCAGGAGATGGCTTTTGTCCGAGCCGCGGCTGGGTGGTTTCGGGCCAGGAGGCGGGGCCGCGCAGGCGCAAGCAGGCCCCACCCCAAGAGCATCCCTCCGGGCAACGTGCCCCCCCACCCCTTGAGATATCAGGCCAGGTTCACAGGGTCCCTGGGCCGGTGTCAGAGTTAAGGGAAGCCCTCACTGCCACCCAGAGGACCGCGCGTTTTCCCGTGGACCACACTTCCCAGCAGCTCTCCCACCCCCGCCGAGGCAGAGTGCCAGGGAAGAACTAGGGACCTGGGGCCGGGAAGAGGAGCCGGCCACGGCTCCGCGCCAGGTGGAGCGGGTCCGGGCGGGCGGGCGGGCGGGCGGGACCCTCGTCCACGGACCGGTTCTCCCGTGGGGAGTCTGGCCCTGTGCCCCGCCTGGGAGGCTAAGAGCCTTGCTTCGCCTGCAACGCCCCCACCCTGCCACAAGGCGGCAGACTTGGACCCAGCCGCTTCAACCCTCCAGTCTGTGCGGAACCACCCAAAAATGGAGTGTGACCGCTGCGACCTCAGTCCCCCAGAGCTCGAAGCCCCACCTCTGTGAGGGAATCGGCGGCCTCCTGTCCTCGGCGTCCGCAAAAGGCATTCACCTGCGGTGAACCTGGGCCTCGGGCGAGCAGGGCCAGGCCCCATGGTAGGAGCCCGGGGAGGCAATGGCAGCCTCTGCGGCCAGGCCTCGGGCTCTCCCCGGGGCTCTCTCGGGGCACGGGCACCCTCTCTCGCCTGGAGAGTGCCCACGCCGTCCCTTGAGCCCCGCGAGACACCTGCCTCCCGTGATAAGAGGCCCCCTGCCTCCGTGGAGCTTGGAACTCTGGGGCCGGGCTGCGGGTCACTGGGCTAAGTGGCTGGAAAGGCGCAGACCCCTCCGTCCCGACCGCCCAACTGCGAAGGACAGGGGGGAGGCCCCCAGGAGATGGCTTTTGTCAGAGCCGCGGCTGGCCGGTTTCGGGCCAAGACGCGGGACCCGGCAGGCTCAGGGCAGGCAGCCCCACCAGAAGCCTCCCTCGGGGCAACGGGCCCCACCCCGGACATATCAGGCCTGCTTCACAGGGTCCCTGGGGTCGTGTCCCGTGGAACTGGAAGCTCTCCCCGCCACCCAGAGGTCCGATCCTTTTCCCGTGGACCACACTTGCCAGCCCGTCTCCCACCCCGCCGGAGGCAGAGTGCCGGGGAAGAACTAGGGACCTGGGGCCGGGAAGAGGGGCCGGCCACGGTTCCGGGCCAGGCGGGGGGGGGGGGGGGGGGCGGGGGGCGGGGGGGGGGGCCCGGGCAGGCCGGACCCACGCCCAGGGACCGGGTCTCGCGGGGGGGTCTTGGGCCTGAGACCTGCCTGGGGGGCTAAGAGTCTTTCTGGGCTCAAACGGCCCCACCCTGCCCCGAGGCGGTAAACTTGCACCGAGACGCTTCTACTCTCTAAAGTCTGGGCTGAACTTTGCGAGAAGGGACCGTGTGCGATGCGACCTGGGTCCCACAGAGCTCGAACCCCCCCCTCCCCGTGAAGGGATCCGCGGCCTGTGGTCCTTGGTGTCCGCAAAAGGCATTCACCTGCGGAGAACCTGGGCCCAGGTGAGCGGGACCAGGCCCCGCGGCAGGAGCCTGGGGAGGCCACTGGAGCCATGGGGGCCAGGGCTGGGCATTTTCCCGGGTGCTCTCTCGGGTCCCAGGCGCCCTCTCTCGCCCGGGGAGTGCCCACGCCGTCCCTTGACCCCCGCAGGACGCCTGCATCCCGCCATAAGCGGCCCAACTCCTCCATGGAGCCGGGACACATGGGGCCGGGGTGCGAGCAACTGGCCTACGTGGCGGCAAACCCGCAGACCCCTCCGTCCCGTCCCCACCACTGCGAAGATCCCCCTGTTCTTCCATCCGTAAAGGGGTCCCCCTTTACGGATGGAAGAACAGGGGGGAGGCCCCCAGGAGATGGCTTTTGTCCGAGCCGCGGCTGGGTGGTTTCGGGCCAGGAGGCGGGGCCGCGCAGGCGCAAGCAGGCCCCACCCCAAGAGCATCCCTCCGGGCAACGTGCCCCCCCACCCCTTGAGATATCAGGCCAGGTTCACAGGGTCCCTGGGCCGGTGTCAGAGTTAAGGGAAGCCCTCACTGCCACCCAGAGGACCGCGCGTTTTCCCGTGGACCACACTTCCCAGCAGCTCTCCCACCCCCGCCGAGGCAGAGTGCCAGGGAAGAACTAGGGACCTGGGGCCGGGAAGAGGAGCCGGCCACGGCTCCGCGCCAGGTGGAGCGGGTCCGGGCGGGCGGGCGGGCGGGCGGGACCCTCGTCCACGGACCGGTTCTCCCGTGGGGAGTCTGGCCCTGTGCCCCGCCTGGGAGGCTAAGAGCCTTGCTTCGCCTGCAACGCCCCCACCCTGCCACAAGGCGGCAGACTTGGACCCAGCCGCTTCAACCCTCCAGTCTGTGCGGAACCACCCAAAAATGGAGTGTGACCGCTGCGACCTCAGTCCCCCAGAGCTCGAAGCCCCACCTCTGTGAGGGAATCGGCGGCCTCCTGTCCTCGGCGTCCGCAAAAGGCATTCACCTGCGGTGAACCTGGGCCTCGGGCGAGCAGGGCCAGGCCCCATGGTAGGAGCCCGGGGAGGCAATGGCAGCCTCTGCGGCCAGGCCTCGGGCTCTCCCCGGGGCTCTCTCGGGGCACGGGCACCCTCTCTCGCCTGGAGAGTGCCCACGCCGTCCCTTGAGCCCCGCGAGACACCTGCCTCCCGTGATAAGAGGCCCCCTGCCTCCGTGGAGCTTGGAACTCTGGGGCCGGGCTGCGGGTCACTGGGCTAAGTGGCTGGAAAGGCGCAGACCCCTCCGTCCCGACCGCCCAACTGCGAAGGACAGGGGGGAGGCCCCCAGGAGATGGCTTTTGTCAGAGCCGCGGCTGGCCGGTTTCGGGCCAAGACGCGGGACCCGGCAGGCTCAGGGCAGGCAGCCCCACCAGAAGCCTCCCTCGGGGCAACGGGCCCCACCCCGGACATATCAGGCCTGCTTCACAGGGTCCCTGGGGTCGTGTCCCGTGGAACTGGAAGCTCTCCCCGCCACCCAGAGGTCCGATCCTTTTCCCGTGGACCACACTTGCCAGCCCGTCTCCCACCCCGCCGGAGGCAGAGTGCCGGGAAAGAACTAGGGACCTGGGGCCGGGAAGAGGGGCCGGCCACGGTTCCGGGCCAGGCGGGGGGGGGGGGGGGGGCGGGGGGCGGGGGGGGGGGGGCCCGGGCAGGCCGGACCCACGCCCAGGGACCAGGTCTCGCGGGGGGGTCTTGGGCCTGAGACCTGCCTGGGGGGCTAAGAGTCTTTCTCGGCTCAAACGGCCCCACCCTGCCCCGAGGCGGTAAACTTGCACCGAGACGCTTCTACTCTCTAAAGTCTGGGCTGAACTTTGCGAGAAGGGACCGTGTGCGATGCGACCTGGGTCCCACAGAGCTCGAACCCCCCCCTCCCCGTGAAGGGATCCGCGGCCTGTGGTCCTTGGTGTCCGCAAAAGGCATTCACCTGCGGAGAACCTGGGCCCAGGTGAGCGGGACCAGGCCCCGCGGCAGGAGCCTGGGGAGGCCACTGGAGCCATGGGGGCCAGGGCTGGGCATTTTCCCGGGTGCTCTCTCGGGTCCCAGGCGCCCTCTCTCGCCCGGGGAGTGCCCACGCCGTCCCTTGACCCCCGCAGGACGCCTGCATCCCGCCATAAGCGGCCCAACTCCTCCATGGAGCCGGGACACATGGGGCCGGGGTGCGAGCAACTGGCCTACGTGGCGGCAAACCCGCAGACCCCTCCGTCCCGTCCCCACCACTGCGAAGATCCCCCTGTTCTTCCATCCGTAAAGGGGTCCCCCTTTACGGATGGAAGAACAGGGGGGAGGCCCCCAGGAGATGGCTTTTGTCCGAGCCGCGGCTGGGTGGTTTCGGGCCAGGAGGCGGGGCCGCGCAGGCGCAAGCAGGCCCCACCCCAAGAGCATCCCTCCGGGCAACGTGCCCCCCCACCCCTTGAGATATCAGGCCAGGTTCACAGGGTCCCTGGGCCGGTGTCAGAGTTAAGGGAAGCCCTCACTGCCACCCAGAGGACCGCGCGTTTTCCCGTGGACCACACTTCCCAGCAGCTCTCCCACCCCCGCCGAGGCAGAGTGCCAGGGAAGAACTAGGGACCTGGGGCCGGGAAGAGGAGCCGGCCACGGCTCCGCGCCAGGTGGAGCGGGTCCGGGCGGGCGGGCGGGCGGGCGGGACCCTCGTCCACGGACCGGTTCTCCCGTGGGGAGTCTGGCCCTGTGCCCCGCCTGGGAGGCTAAGAGCCTTGCTTCGCCTGCAACGCCCCCACCCTGCCACAAGGCGGCAGACTTGGACCCAGCCGCTTCAACCCTCCAGTCTGTGCGGAACCACCCAAAAATGGAGTGTGACCGCTGCGACCTCAGTCCCCCAGAGCTCGAAGCCCCACCTCTGTGAGGGAATCGGCGGCCTCCTGTCCTCGGCGTCCGCAAAAGGCATTCACCTGCGGTGAACCTGGGCCTCGGGCGAGCAGGGCCAGGCCCCATGGTAGGAGCCCGGGGAGGCAATGGCAGCCTCTGCGGCCAGGCCTCGGGCTCTCCCCGGGGCTCTCTCGGGGCACGGGCACCCTCTCTCGCCTGGAGAGTGCCCACGCCGTCCCTTGAGCCCCGCGAGACACCTGCCTCCCGTGATAAGAGGCCCCCTGCCTCCGTGGAGCTTGGAACTCTGGGGCCGGGCTGCGGGTCACTGGGCTAAGTGGCTGGAAAGGCGCAGACCCCTCCGTCCCGACCGCCCAACTGCGAAGGACAGGGGGGAGGCCCCCAGGAGATGGCTTTTGTCAGAGCCGCGGCTGGCCGGTTTCGGGCCAAGACGCGGGACCCGGCAGGCTCAGGGCAGGCAGCCCCACCAGAAGCCTCCCTCGGGGCAACGGGCCCCACCCCGGACATATCAGGCCTGCTTCACAGGGTCCCTGGGGTCGTGTCCCGTGGAACTGGAAGCTCTCCCCGCCACCCAGAGGTCCGATCCTTTTCCCGTGGACCACACTTGCCAGCCCGTCTCCCACCCCGCCGGAGGCAGAGTGCCGGGGAAGAACTAGGGACCTGGGGCCGGGAAGAGGGGCCGGCCACGGTTCCGGGCCAGGCGGGGGGGGGGGGGGGGGGCGGGGGGCGGGGGGGGGGCCCGGGCAGGCCGGACCCACGCCCAGGGACCGGGTCTCGCGGGGGGGTCTTGGGCCTGAGACCTGCCTGGGGGGCTAAGAGTCTTTCTGGGCTCAAACGGCCCCACCCTGCCCCGAGGCGGTAAACTTGCACCGAGACGCTTCTACTCTCTAAAGTCTGGGCTGAACTTTGCGAGAAGGGACCGTGTGCGATGCGACCTGGGTCCCACAGAGCTCGAACCCCCCCCTCCCCGTGAAGGGATCCGCGGCCTGTGGTCCTTGGTGTCCGCAAAAGGCATTCACCTGCGGAGAACCTGGGCCCAGGTGAGCGGGACCAGGCCCCGCGGCAGGAGCCTGGGGAGGCCACTGGAGCCATGGGGGCCAGGGCTGGGCATTTTCCCGGGTGCTCTCTCGGGTCCCAGGCGCCCTCTCTCGCCCGGGGAGTGCCCACGCCGTCCCTTGACCCCCGCAGTACGCCTGCATCCCGCCATAAGCGGCCCAACTCCTCCATGGAGCCGGGACACATGGGGCCGGGGTGCGAGCAACTGGCCTACGTGGCGGCAAACCCGCAGACCCCTCCGTCCCGTCCCCACCACTGCGAAGATCCCCCTGTTCTTCCATCCGTAAAGGGGTCCCCCTTTACGGATGGAAGAACAGGGGGGAGGCCCCCAGGAGATGGCTTTTGTCCGAGCCGCGGCTGGGTGGTTTCGGGCCAGGAGGCGGGGCCGCGCAGGCGCAAGCAGGCCCCACCCCAAGAGCATCCCTCCGGGCAACGTGCCCCCCCACCCCTTGAGATATCAGGCCAGGTTCACAGGGTCCCTGGGCCGGTGTCAGAGTTAAGGGAAGCCCTCACTGCCACCCAGAGGACCGCGCGTTTTCCCGTGGACCACACTTCCCAGCAGCTCTCCCACCCCCGCCGAGGCAGAGTGCCAGGGAAGAACTAGGGACCTGGGGCCGGGAAGAGGAGCCGGCCACGGCTCCGCGCCAGGTGGAGCGGGTCCGGGCGGGCGGGCGGGCGGGCGGGACCCTCGTCCACGGACCGGTTCTCCCGTGGGGAGTCTGGCCCTGTGCCCCGCCTGGGAGGCTAAGAGCCTTGCTTCGCCTGCAACGCCCCCACCCTGCCACAAGGCGGCAGACTTGGACCCAGCCGCTTCAACCCTCCAGTCTGTGCGGAACCACCCAAAAATGGAGTGTGACCGCTGCGACCTCAGTCCCCCAGAGCTCGAAGCCCCACCTCTGTGAGGGAATCGGCGGCCTCCTGTCCTCGGCGTCCGCAAAAGGCATTCACCTGCGGTGAACCTGGGCCTCGGGCGAGCAGGGCCAGGCCCCATGGTAGGAGCCCGGGGAGGCAATGGCAGCCTCTGCGGCCAGGCCTCGGGCTCTCCCCGGGGCTCTCTCGGGGCACGGGCACCCTCTCTCGCCTGGAGAGTGCCCACGCCGTCCCTTGAGCCCCGCGAGACACCTGCCTCCCGTGATAAGAGGCCCCCTGCCTCCGTGGAGCTTGGAACTCTGGGGCCGGGCTGCGGGTCACTGGGCTAAGTGGCTGGAAAGGCGCAGACCCCTCCGTCCCGACCGCCCAACTGCGAAGGACAGGGGGGAGGCCCCCAGGAGATGGCTTTTGTCAGAGCCGCGGCTGGCCGGTTTCGGGCCAAGACGCGGGACCCGGCAGGCTCAGGGCAGGCAGCCCCACCAGAAGCCTCCCTCGGGGCAACGGGCCCCACCCCGGACATATCAGGCCTGCTTCACAGGGTCCCTGGGGTCGTGTCCCGTGGAACTGGAAGCTCTCCCCGCCACCCAGAGGTCCGATCCTTTTCCCGTGGACCACACTTGCCAGCCCGTCTCCCACCCCGCCGGAGGCAGAGTGCCGGGAAAGAACTAGGGACCTGGGGCCGGGAAGAGGGGCCGGCCACGGTTCCGGGCCAGGCGGGGGGGGGGGGGGGGGCGGGGGGCGGGGGGGGGGCCCGGGCAGGCCGGACCCACGCCCAGGGACCGGGTCTCGCGGGGGGGTCTTGGGCCTGAGACCTGCCTGGGGGGCTAAGAGTCTTTCTCGGCTCAAACGGCCCCACCCTGCCCCGAGGCGGTAAACTTGCACCGAGACGCTTCTACTCTCTAAAGTCTGGGCTGAACTTTGCGAGAAGGGACCGTGTGCGATGCGACCTGGGTCCCACAGAGCTCGAACCCCCCCCTCCCCGTGAAGGGATCCGCGGCCTGTGGTCCTTGGTGTCCGCAAAAGGCATTCACCTGCGGAGAACCTGGGCCCAGGTGAGCGGGACCAGGCCCCGCGGCAGGAGCCTGGGGAGGCCACTGGAGCCATGGGGGCCAGGGCTGGGCATTTTCCCGGGTGCTCTCTCGGGTCCCAGGCGCCCTCTCTCGCCCGGGGAGTGCCCACGCCGTCCCTTGACCCCCGCAGTACGCCTGCATCCCGCCATAAGCGGCCCAACTCCTCCATGGAGCCGGGACACATGGGGCCGGGGTGCGAGCAACTGGCCTACGTGGCGGCAAACCCGCAGACCCCTCCGTCCCGTCCCCACCACTGCGAAGATCCCCCTGTTCTTCCATCCGTAAAGGGGTCCCCCTTTACGGATGGAAGAACAGGGGGGAGGCCCCCAGGAGATGGCTTTTGTCCGAGCCGCGGCTGGGTGGTTTCGGGCCAGGAGGCGGGGCCGCGCAGGCGCAAGCAGGCCCCACCCCAAGAGCATCCCTCCGGGCAACGTGCCCCCCCACCCCTTGAGATATCAGGCCAGGTTCACAGGGTCCCTGGGCCGGTGTCAGAGTTAAGGGAAGCCCTCACTGCCACCCAGAGGACCGCGCGTTTTCCCGTGGACCACACTTCCCAGCAGCTCTCCCACCCCCGCCGAGGCAGAGTGCCAGGGAAGAACTAGGGACCTGGGGCCGGGAAGAGGAGCCGGCCACGGCTCCGCGCCAGGTGGAGCGGGTCCGGGCGGGCGGGCGGGCGGGCGGGACCCTCGTCCACGGACCGGTTCTCCCGTGGGGAGTCTGGCCCTGTGCCCCGCCTGGGAGGCTAAGAGCCTTGCTTCGCCTGCAACGCCCCCACCCTGCCACAAGGCGGCAGACTTGGACCCAGCCGCTTCAACCCTCCAGTCTGTGCGGAACCACCCAAAAATGGAGTGTGACCGCTGCGACCTCAGTCCCCCAGAGCTCGAAGCCCCACCTCTGTGAGGGAATCGGCGGCCTCCTGTCCTCGGCGTCCGCAAAAGGCATTCACCTGCGGTGAACCTGGGCCTCGGGCGAGCAGGGCCAGGCCCCATGGTAGGAGCCCGGGGAGGCAATGGCAGCCTCTGCGGCCAGGCCTCGGGCTCTCCCCGGGGCTCTCTCGGGGCACGGGCACCCTCTCTCGCCTGGAGAGTGCCCACGCCGTCCCTTGAGCCCCGCGAGACACCTGCCTCCCGTGATAAGAGGCCCCCTGCCTCCGTGGAGCTTGGAACTCTGGGGCCGGGCTGCGGGTCACTGGGCTAAGTGGCTGGAAAGGCGCAGACCCCTCCGTCCCGACCGCCCAACTGCGAAGGACAGGGGGGAGGCCCCCAGGAGATGGCTTTTGTCAGAGCCGCGGCTGGCCGGTTTCGGGCCAAGACGCGGGACCCGGCAGGCTCAGGGCAGGCAGCCCCACCAGAAGCCTCCCTCGGGGCAACGGGCCCCACCCCGGACATATCAGGCCTGCTTCACAGGGTCCCTGGGGTCGTGTCCCGTGGAACTGGAAGCTCTCCCCGCCACCCAGAGGTCCGATCCTTTTCCCGTGGACCACACTTGCCAGCCCGTCTCCCACCCCGCCGGAGGCAGAGTGCCGGGAAAGAACTAGGGACCTGGGGCCGGGAAGAGGGGCCGGCCACGGTTCCGGGCCAGGCGGGGGGGGGGGGGGGGGCGGGGGGCGGGGGGGGGGGCCCGGGCAGGCCGGACCCACGCCCAGGGACCGGGTCTCGCGGGGGGGTCTTGGGCCTGAGACCTGCCTGGGGGGCTAAGAGTCTTTCTCGGCTCAAACGGCCCCACCCTGCCCCGAGGCGGTAAACTTGCACCGAGACGCTTCTACTCTCTAAAGTCTGGGCTGAACTTTGCGAGAAGGGACCGTGTGCGATGCGACCTGGGTCCCACAGAGCTCGAACCCCCCCCTCCCCGTGAAGGGATCCGCGGCCTGTGGTCCTTGGTGTCCGCAAAAGGCATTCACCTGCGGAGAACCTGGGCCCAGGTGAGCGGGACCAGGCCCCGCGGCAGGAGCCTGGGGAGGCCACTGGAGCCATGGGGGCCAGGGCTGGGCATTTTCCCGGGTGCTCTCTCGGGTCCCAGGCGCCCTCTCTCGCCCGGGGAGTGCCCACGCCGTCCCTTGACCCCCGCAGGACGCCTGCATCCCGCCATAAGCGGCCCAACTCCTCCATGGAGCCGGGACACATGGGGCCGGGGTGCGAGCAACTGGCCTACGTGGCGGCAAACCCGCAGACCCCTCCGTCCCGTCCCCACCACTGCGAAGATCCCCCTGTTCTTCCATCCGTAAAGGGGTCCCCCTTTACGGATGGAAGAACAGGGGGGAGGCCCCCAGGAGATGGCTTTTGTCCGAGCCGCGGCTGGGTGGTTTCGGGCCAGGAGGCGGGGCCGCGCAGGCGCAAGCAGGCCCCACCCCAAGAGCATCCCTCCGGGCAACGTGCCCCCCCACCCCTTGAGATATCAGGCCAGGTTCACAGGGTCCCTGGGCCGGTGTCAGAGTTAAGGGAAGCCCTCACTGCCACCCAGAGGACCGCGCGTTTTCCCGTGGACCACACTTCCCAGCAGCTCTCCCACCCCCGCCGAGGCAGAGTGCCAGGGAAGAACTAGGGACCTGGGGCCGGGAAGAGGAGCCGGCCACGGCTCCGCGCCAGGTGGAGCGGGTCCGGGCGGGCGGGCGGGCGGGCGGGACCCTCGTCCACGGACCGGTTCTCCCGTGGGGAGTCTGGCCCTGTGCCCCGCCTGGGAGGCTAAGAGCCTTGCTTCGCCTGCAACGCCCCCACCCTGCCACAAGGCGGCAGACTTGGACCCAGCCGCTTCAACCCTCCAGTCTGTGCGGAACCACCCAAAAATGGAGTGTGACCGCTGCGACCTCAGTCCCCCAGAGCTCGAAGCCCCACCTCTGTGAGGGAATCGGCGGCCTCCTGTCCTCGGCGTCCGCAAAAGGCATTCACCTGCGGTGAACCTGGGCCTCGGGCGAGCAGGGCCAGGCCCCATGGTAGGAGCCCGGGGAGGCAATGGCAGCCTCTGCGGCCAGGCCTCGGGCTCTCCCCGGGGCTCTCTCGGGGCACGGGCACCCTCTCTCGCCTGGAGAGTGCCCACGCCGTCCCTTGAGCCCCGCGAGACACCTGCCTCCCGTGATAAGAGGCCCCCTGCCTCCGTGGAGCTTGGAACTCTGGGGCCGGGCTGCGGGTCACTGGGCTAAGTGGCTGGAAAGGCGCAGACCCCTCCGTCCCGACCGCCCAACTGCGAAGGACAGGGGGGAGGCCCCCAGGAGATGGCTTTTGTCAGAGCCGCGGCTGGCCGGTTTCGGGCCAAGACGCGGGACCCGGCAGGCTCAGGGCAGGCAGCCCCACCAGAAGCCTCCCTCGGGGCAACGGGCCCCACCCCGGACATATCAGGCCTGCTTCACAGGGTCCCTGGGGTCGTGTCCCGTGGAACTGGAAGCTCTCCCCGCCACCCAGAGGTCCGATCCTTTTCCCGTGGACCACACTTGCCAGCCCGTCTCCCACCCCGCCGGAGGCAGAGTGCCGGGAAAGAACTAGGGACCTGGGGCCGGGAAGAGGGGCCGGCCACGGTTCCGGGCCAGGCGGGGGGGGGGGGGGGGGCGGGGGGGCGGGGGGGGGGGCCCGGGCAGGCCGGACCCACGCCCAGGGACCGGGTCTCGCGGGGGGGTCTTGGGCCTGAGACCTGCCTGGGGGGCTAAGAGTCTTTCTCGGCTCAAACGGCCCCACCCTGCCCCGAGGCGGTAAACTTGCACCGAGACGCTTCTACTCTCTAAAGTCTGGGCTGAACTTTGCGAGAAGGGACCGTGTGCGATGCGACCTGGGTCCCACAGAGCTCGAACCCCCCCCTCCCCGTGAAGGGATCCGCGGCCTGTGGTCCTTGGTGTCCGCAAAAGGCATTCACCTGCGGAGAACCTGGGCCCAGGTGAGCGGGACCAGGCCCCGCGGCAGGAGCCTGGGGAGGCCACTGGAGCCATGGGGGCCAGGGCTGGGCATTTTCCCGGGTGCTCTCTCGGGTCCCAGGCGCCCTCTCTCGCCCGGGGAGTGCCCACGCCGTCCCTTGACCCCCGCAGGACGCCTGCATCCCGCCATAAGCGGCCCAACTCCTCCATGGAGCCGGGACACATGGGGCCGGGGTGCGAGCAACTGGCCTACGTGGCGGCAAACCCGCAGACCCCTCCGTCCCGTCCCCACCACTGCGAAGATCCCCCTGTTCTTCCATCCGTAAAGGGGTCCCCCTTTACGGATGGAAGAACAGGGGGGAGGCCCCCAGGAGATGGCTTTTGTCCGAGCCGCGGCTGGGTGGTTTCGGGCCAGGAGGCGGGGCCGCGCAGGCGCAAGCAGGCCCCACCCCAAGAGCATCCCTCCGGGCAACGTGCCCCCCCACCCCTTGAGATATCAGGCCAGGTTCACAGGGTCCCTGGGCCGGTGTCAGAGTTAAGGGAAGCCCTCACTGCCACCCAGAGGACCGCGCGTTTTCCCGTGGACCACACTTCCCAGCAGCTCTCCCACCCCCGCCGAGGCAGAGTGCCAGGGAAGAACTAGGGACCTGGGGCCGGGAAGAGGAGCCGGCCACGGCTCCGCGCCAGGTGGAGCGGGTCCGGGCGGGCGGGCGGGCGGGCGGGACCCTCGTCCACGGACCGGTTCTCCCGTGGGGAGTCTGGCCCTGTGCCCCGCCTGGGAGGCTAAGAGCCTTGCTTCGCCTGCAACGCCCCCCCCCCTGCCACAAGGCGGCAGACTTGGACCCAGCCGCTTCAACCCTCCAGTCTGTGCGGAACCACCCAAAAATGGAGTGTGACCGCTGCGACCTCAGTCCCCCAGAGCTCGAAGCCCCACCTCTGTGAGGGAATCGGCGGCCTCCTGTCCTCGGCGTCCGCAAAAGGCATTCACCTGCGGTGAACCTGGGCCTCGGGCGAGCAGGGCCAGGCCCCATGGTAGGAGCCCGGGGAGGCAATGGCAGCCTCTGCGGCCAGGCCTCGGGCTCTCCCCGGGGCTCTCTCGGGGCACGGGCACCCTCTCTCGCCTGGAGAGTGCCCACGCCGTCCCTTGAGCCCCGCGAGACACCTGCCTCCCGTGATAAGAGGCCCCCTGCCTCCGTGGAGCTTGGAACTCTGGGGCCGGGCTGCGGGTCACTGGGCTAAGTGGCTGGAAAGGCGCAGACCCCTCCGTCCCGACCGCCCAACTGCGAAGGACAGGGGGGAGGCCCCCAGGAGATGGCTTTTGTCAGAGCCGCGGCTGGCCGGTTTCGGGCCAAGACGCGGGACCCGGCAGGCTCAGGGCAGGCAGCCCCACCAGAAGCCTCCCTCGGGGCAACGGGCCCCACCCCGGACATATCAGGCCTGCTTCACAGGGTCCCTGGGGTCGTGTCCCGTGGAACTGGAAGCTCTCCCCGCCACCCAGAGGTCCGATCCTTTTCCCGTGGACCACACTTGCCAGCCCGTCTCCCACCCCGCCGGAGGCAGAGTGCCGGGAAAGAACTAGGGACCTGGGGCCGGGAAGAGGGGCCGGCCACGGTTCCGGGCCAGGCGGGGGGGGGGGGGGGGGCGGGGGGCGGGGGGGGGGCCCGGGCAGGCCGGACCCACGCCCAGGGACCGGGTCTCGCGGGGGGGTCTTGGGCCTGAGACCTGCCTGGGGGGCTAAGAGTCTTTCTCGGCTCAAACGGCCCCACCCTGCCCCGAGGCGGTAAACTTGCACCGAGACGCTTCTACTCTCTAAAGTCTGGGCTGAACTTTGCGAGAAGGGACCGTGTGCGATGCGACCTGGGTCCCACAGAGCTCGAACCCCCCCCTCCCCGTGAAGGGATCCGCGGCCTGTGGTCCTTGGTGTCCGCAAAAGGCATTCACCTGCGGAGAACCTGGGCCCAGGTGAGCGGGACCAGGCCCCGCGGCAGGAGCCTGGGGAGGCCACTGGAGCCATGGGGGCCAGGGCTGGGCATTTTCCCGGGTGCTCTCTCGGGTCCCAGGCGCCCTCTCTCGCCCGGGGAGTGCCCACGCCGTCCCTTGACCCCCGCAGGACGCCTGCATCCCGCCATAAGCGGCCCAACTCCTCCATGGAGCCGGGACACATGGGGCCGGGGTGCGAGCAACTGGCCTACGTGGCGGCAAACCCGCAGACCCCTCCGTCCCGTCCCCACCACTGCGAAGATCCCCCTGTTCTTCCATCCGTAAAGGGGTCCCCCTTTACGGATGGAAGAACAGGGGGGAGGCCCCCAGGAGATGGCTTTTGTCCGAGCCGCGGCTGGGTGGTTTCGGGCCAGGAGGCGGGGCCGCGCAGGCGCAAGCAGGCCCCACCCCAAGAGCATCCCTCCGGGCAACGTGCCCCCCCACCCCTTGAGATATCAGGCCAGGTTCACAGGGTCCCTGGGCCGGTGTCAGAGTTAAGGGAAGCCCTCACTGCCACCCAGAGGACCGCGCGTTTTCCCGTGGACCACACTTCCCAGCAGCTCTCCCACCCCCGCCGAGGCAGAGTGCCAGGGAAGAACTAGGGACCTGGGGCCGGGAAGAGGAGCCGGCCACGGCTCCGCGCCAGGTGGAGCGGGTCCGGGCGGGCGGGCGGGCGGGCGGGACCCTCGTCCACGGACCGGTTCTCCCGTGGGGAGTCTGGCCCTGTGCCCCGCCTGGGAGGCTAAGAGCCTTGCTTCGCCTGCAACGCCCCCACCCTGCCACAAGGCGGCAGACTTGGACCCAGCCGCTTCAACCCTCCAGTCTGTGCGGAACCACCCAAAAATGGAGTGTGACCGCTGCGACCTCAGTCCCCCAGAGCTCGAAGCCCCACCTCTGTGAGGGAATCGGCGGCCTCCTGTCCTCGGCGTCCGCAAAAGGCATTCACCTGCGGTGAACCTGGGCCTCGGGCGAGCAGGGCCAGGCCCCATGGTAGGAGCCCGGGGAGGCAATGGCAGCCTCTGCGGCCAGGCCTCGGGCTCTCCCCGGGGCTCTCTCGGGGCACGGGCACCCTCTCTCGCCTGGAGAGTGCCCACGCCGTCCCTTGAGCCCCGCGAGACACCTGCCTCCCGTGATAAGAGGCCCCCTGCCTCCGTGGAGCTTGGAACTCTGGGGCCGGGCTGCGGGTCACTGGGCTAAGTGGCTGGAAAGGCGCAGACCCCTCCGTCCCGACCGCCCAACTGCGAAGGACAGGGGGGAGGCCCCCAGGAGATGGCTTTTGTCAGAGCCGCGGCTGGCCGGTTTCGGGCCAAGACGCGGGACCCGGCAGGCTCAGGGCAGGCAGCCCCACCAGAAGCCTCCCTCGGGGCAACGGGCCCCACCCCGGACATATCAGGCCTGCTTCACAGGGTCCCTGGGGTCGTGTCCCGTGGAACTGGAAGCTCTCCCCGCCACCCAGAGGTCCGATCCTTTTCCCGTGGACCACACTTGCCAGCCCGTCTCCCACCCCGCCGGAGGCAGAGTGCCGGGAAAGAACTAGGGACCTGGGGCCGGGAAGAGGGGCCGGCCACGGTTCCGGGCCAGGCGGGGGGGGGGGCGGGGGGCGGGGGGCGGGGGGGGGGCCCGGGCAGGCCGGACCCACGCCCAGGGACCGGGTCTCGCGGGGGGGTCTTGGGCCTGAGACCTGCCTGGGGGGCTAAGAGTCTTTCTCGGCTCAAACGGCCCCACCCTGCCCCGAGGCGGTAAACTTGCACCGAGACGCTTCTACTCTCTAAAGTCTGGGCTGAACTTTGCGAGAAGGGACCGTGTGCGATGCGACCTGGGTCCCACAGAGCTCGAACCCCCCCCTCCCCGTGAAGGGATCCGCGGCCTGTGGTCCTTGGTGTCCGCAAAAGGCATTCACCTGCGGAGAACCTGGGCCCAGGTGAGCGGGGACCAGGCCCCGCGGCAGGAGCCTGGGGAGGCCACTGGAGCCATGGGGGCCAGGGCTGGGCATTTTCCCGGGTGCTCTCTCGGGTCCCAGGCGCCCTCTCTCGCCCGGGGAGTGCCCACGCCGTCCCTTGACCCCCGCAGGACGCCTGCATCCCGCCATAAGCGGCCCAACTCCTCCATGGAGCCGGGACACATGGGGCCGGGGTGCGAGCAACTGGCCTACGTGGCGGCAAACCCGCAGACCCCTCCGTCCCGTCCCCACCACTGCGAAGATCCCCCTGTTCTTCCATCCGTAAAGGGGTCCCCCTTTACGGATGGAAGAACAGGGGGGAGGCCCCCAGGAGATGGCTTTTGTCCGAGCCGCGGCTGGGTGGTTTCGGGCCAGGAGGCGGGGCCGCGCAGGCGCAAGCAGGCCCCACCCCAAGAGCATCCCTCCGGGCAACGTGCCCCCCCACCCCTTGAGATATCAGGCCAGGTTCACAGGGTCCCTGGGCCGGTGTCAGAGTTAAGGGAAGCCCTCACTGCCACCCAGAGGACCGCGCGTTTTCCCGTGGACCACACTTCCCAGCAGCTCTCCCACCCCCCGCCGAGGCAGAGTGCCAGGGAAGAACTAGGGACCTGGGGCCGGGAAGAGGAGCCGGCCACGGCTCCGCGCCAGGTGGAGCGGGTCCGGGCGGGCGGGCGGGCGGGCGGGACCCTCGTCCACGGACCGGTTCTCCCGTGGGGAGTCTGGCCCTGTGCCCCGCCTGGGAGGCTAAGAGCCTTGCTTCGCCTGCAACGCCCCCACCCTGCCACAAGGCGGCAGACTTGGACCCAGCCGCTTCAACCCTCCAGTCTGTGCGGAACCACCCAAAAATGGAGTGTGACCGCTGCGACCTCAGTCCCCCAGAGCTCGAAGCCCCACCTCTGTGAGGGAATCGGCGGCCTCCTGTCCTCGGCGTCCGCAAAAGGCATTCACCTGCGGTGAACCTGGGCCTCGGCGAGCAGGGCCAGGCCCCATGGTAGGAGCCCGGGGAGGCAATGGCAGCCTCTGCGGCCAGGCCTCGGGCTCTCCCGGGGCTCTCTCGGGGCACGGGCACCCTCTCTCGCCTGGAGAGTGCCCACGCCGTCCCTTGAGCCCCGCGAGACACCTGCCTCCCGTGATAAGAGGCCCCCTGCCTCCGTGGAGCTTGGAACTCTGGGGCCGGGCTGCGGGTCACTGGGCTAAGTGGCTGGAAAGGCGCAGACCCCTCCGTCCCGACCGCCCAACTGCGAAGGACAGGGGGGAGGCCCCCAGGAGATGGCTTTTGTCAGAGCCGCGGCTGGCCGGTTTCGGGCCAAGACGCGGGACCCCGGCAGGCTCAGGGCAGGCAGCCCCACCAGAAGCCTCCCTCGGGGCAACGGGCCCCACCCCGGACATATCAGGCCTGCTTCACAGGGTCCCTGGGGTCGTGTCCCGTGGAACTGGAAGCTCTCCCCGCCACCCAGAGGTCCGATCCTTTTCCCGTGGACCACACTTGCCAGCCCGTCTCCCACCCCGCCGGAGGCAGAGTGCCGGGAAAGAACTAGGGACCTGGGGCCGGGAAGAGGGGCCGGCCACGGTTCCGGGCCAGGCGGGGGGGGGGGGGGGGGGGGCGGGGGGCGGGGGGGGGGGCCCGGGCAGGCCGGACCCACGCCCAGGGACCGGGTCTCGCGGGGGGGTCTTGGGCCTGAGACCTGCCTGGGGGGCTAAGAGTCTTTCTCGGCTCAAACGGCCCCACCCTGCCCCGAGGCGGTAAACTTGCACCGAGACGCTTCTACTCTCTAAAGTCTGGGCTGAACTTTGCGAGAAGGGACCGTGTGCGATGCGACCTGGGTCCCACAGAGCTCGAACCCCCCCCTCCCCGTGAAGGGATCCGCGGCCTGTGGTCCTTGGTGTCCGCAAAAGGCATTCACCTGCGGAGAACCTGGGCCCAGGTGAGCGGGACCAGGCCCCGCGGCAGGAGCCTGGGGAGGCCACTGGAGCCATGGGGGCCAGGGCTGGGCATTTTCCCGGGTGCTCTCTCGGGTCCCAGGCGCCCTCTCTCGCCCGGGGAGTGCCCACGCCGTCCCTTGACCCCCGCAGGACGCCTGCATCCCGCCATAAGCGGCCCAACTCCTCCATGGAGCCGGGACACATGGGGCCGGGGTGCGAGCAACTGGCCTACGTGGCGGCAAACCCGCAGACCCCTCCGTCCCGTCCCCACCACTGCGAAGATCCCCCTGTTCTTCCATCCGTAAAGGGGTCCCCCTTTACGGATGGAAGAACAGGGGGGAGGCCCCCAGGAGATGGCTTTTGTCCGAGCCGCGGCTGGGTGGTTTCGGGCCAGGAGGCGTGGCCGCGCAGGCGCAAGCAGGCCCCACCCCAAGAGCATCCCTCCGGGCAACGTGCCCCCCCACCCCTTGAGATATCAGGCCAGGTTCACAGGGTCCCTGGGCCGGTGTCAGAGTTAAGGGAAGCCCTCACTGCCACCCAGAGGACCGCGCGTTTTCCCGTGGACCACACTTCCCAGCAGCTCTCCCACCCCCGCCGAGGCAGAGTGCCAGGGAAGAACTAGGGACCTGGGGCCGGGAAGAGGAGCCGGCCACGGCTCCGCGCCAGGTGGAGCGGGTCCGGGCGGGCGGGCGGGCGGGCGGGACCCTCGTCCACGGACCGGTTCTCCCGTGGGGAGTCTGGCCCTGTGCCCCGCCTGGGAGGCTAAGAGCCTTGCTTCGCCTGCAACGCCCCCACCCTGCCACAAGGCGGCAGACTTGGACCCAGCCGCTTCAACCCTCCAGTCTGTGCGGAACCACCCAAAAATGGAGTGTGACCGCTGCGACCTCAGTCCCCCAGAGCTCGAAGCCCCACCTCTGTGAGGGAATCGGCGGCCTCCTGTCCTCGGCGTCCGCAAAAGGCATTCACCTGCGGTGAACCTGGGCCTCGGGCGAGCAGGGCCAGGCCCCATGGTAGGAGCCCGGGGAGGCAATGGCAGCCTCTGCGGCCAGGCCTCGGGCTCTCCCCGGGGCTCTCTCGGGGCACGGGCACCCTCTCTCGCCTGGAGAGTGCCCACGCCGTCCCTTGAGCCCCGCGAGACACCTGCCTCCCGTGATAAGAGGCCCCCTGCCTCCGTGGAGCTTGGAACTCTGGGGCCGGGCTGCGGGTCACTGGGCTAAGTGGCTGGAAAGGCGCAGACCCCTCCGTCCCGACCGCCCAACTGCGAAGGACAGGGGGGAGGCCCCCAGGAGATGGCTTTTGTCAGAGCCGCGGCTGGCCGGTTTCGGGCCAAGACGCGGGACCCGGCAGGCTCAGGGCAGGCAGCCCCACCAGAAGCCTCCCTCGGGGCAACGGGCCCCACCCCGGACATATCAGGCCTGCTTCACAGGGTCCCTGGGGTCGTGTCCCGTGGAACTGGAAGCTCTCCCCGCCACCCAGAGGTCCGATCCTTTTCCCGTGGACCACACTTGCCAGCCCGTCTCCCACCCCGCCGGAGGCAGAGTGCC
>NW_026527424.1:0-45401 GCF_022682495.2 Desmodus rotundus | reverse complement strand
CCCTGCCTGGGCAGTTAAGAGTCCTGCCCTGGTTCAAACTGCCCCACCCTGCCCCCTGGCGGCAAACTTGGACCTGGCAACTTCCGCTCTCTAAAGTCTGGCCTAAACTCCGCGAGAAGCGACTGTGACCGCCGAGACCTCGGTCCCCCAGAGCTCCAGCCCCCCTCCCCGTGAAGGCATCCGCGGCCCTCGGTCCTTGGTGTCCGCAAAAGGCAAACACCTGCGGCGAACCTGGGCCCGGGTGAGCAGGACCAGGCCGCGTGGCAGGAGGCTGGGGAGGCAGCTGGAGCCATGGGGGCCAGGGCTGGGCATTTTGCCGGGGGCTCTCTCGGGGCGCAGGCGCCCTCTCTCGCCCGGAGAGTGTCCACGTCGTCCCTTGACCCCCGCAGGACCCCTGCATCCCGGGATAGGCGGCCCTCTGCCTCCAAGCGGCTCAAACACAAGGGGCCAGGGTGGGAGCAACCTGTCTACGTGGCGGAAAACACGGAGACCCCTCCGTCACGTCCCCACCACTGCGAAGATCCCCCTGTTCTTCCATCCGTAAAGGGGTCCCCCTTTACGGATGGAAGAACAGGGGGGAGGCCCCCAGGAGATGGCTTTTGTCCGAGCCGCGGCTGGTTAGTTTCAGGCCCAGACAGTGGGGCCGCGCATGCGCAGGAAGGCCCCCAACCACAAGCAGCCCTCCGGGCAACGGGCCCCACCCTTGGCAAAGCGCGCCCGGTTAACAGGGTCCCTGGAGTCCTGTCCGGGGAAAGGGAAGCCCTCCGTGCCACCCAGAAGACCGCGAGTTTTCCCGTGGAACACACTTCCCGGCAGCTCTCCCACCCCCGCAAGGCAGAGTGCCCAGAGAAGACCGGGGCGCCTGGGGCCGGAGCCGGGGGCCGGCAAGGTTTCGCGCCCGGTGGAGCCAGCCCCATCGAGCGGAACCCACGCCCACCGACGGGTTCTGCCGGGGGACTCAGGCCTGAGCCCTGCCTGGGCAGTTAAGAGTCCTGCCCTGGTTCAAACTGCCCCACCCTGCCCCCTGGCGGCAAACTTGGACCTGGCAACTTCCGCTCTCTAAAGTCTGGCCTAAACTCCGGGAGAAGCGACTGTGACCGCCGAGACCTCGGTCCCCCAGAGCTCCAGCCCCCCTCCCCGTGAAGGCATCCGCGGCCCTCGGTCCTTGGTGTCCGCAAAAGGCAAACACCTGCGGCGAACCTGGGCCCGGGTGAGCAGGACCAGGCCGCGTGGCAGGAGGCTGGGGAGGCAGCTGGAGCCATGGGGGCCAGGGCTGGGCATTTTGCCGGGGGCTCTCTCGGGGCGCAGGCGCCCTCTCTCGCCCGGAGAGTGTCCACGTCGTCCCTTGACCCCCGCAGGACCCCTGCATCCCGGGATAGGCGGCCCTCTGCCTCCAAGCGGCTCAAACACAAGGGGCCAGGGTGGGAGCAACCTGTCTACGTGGCGGAAAACACGGAGACCCCTCCGTCACGTCCCCACCACTGCGAAGATCCCCCTGTTCTTCCATCCGTAAAGGGGTCCCCCTTTACGGATGGAAGAACAGGGGGGAGGCCCCCAGGAGATGGCTTTTGTCCGAGCCGCGGCTGGTTAGTTTCAGGCCCAGACAGTGGGGCCGCGCATGCGCAGGAAGGCCCCCAACCACAAGCAGCCCTCCGGGCAACGGGCCCCACCCTTGGCAAAGCGCGCCCGGTTAACAGGGTCCCTGGAGTCCTGTCCGGGGAAAGGGAAGCCCTCCGTGCCACCCAGAAGACCGCGAGTTTTCCCGTGGAACACACTTCCCGGCAGCTCTCCCACCCCCGCAAGGCAGAGTGCCCAGAGAAGACCGGGGCGCCTGGGGCCGGAGCCGGGGGCCGGCAAGGTTTCGCGCCCGGTGGAGCCAGCCCCATCGAGCGGAACCCACGCCCACCGACGGGTTCTGCCGGGGGACTCAGGCCTGAGCCCTGCCTGGGCAGTTAAGAGTCCTGCCCTGGTTCAAACTGCCCCACCCTGCCCCCTGGCGGCAAACTTGGACCTGGCAACTTCCGCTCTCTAAAGTCTGGCCTAAACTCCGGGAGAAGCGACTGTGACCGCCGAGACCTCGGTCCCCCAGAGCTCCAGCCCCCCTCCCCGTGAAGGCATCCGCGGCCCTCGGTCCTTGGTGTCCGCAAAAGGCAAACACCTGCGGCGAACCTGGGCCCGGGTGAGCAGGACCAGGCCGCGTGGCAGGAGGCTGGGGAGGCAGCTGGAGCCATGGGGGCCAGGGCTGGGCATTTTGCCGGGGGCTCTCTCGGGGCGCAGGCGCCCTCTCTCGCCCGGAGAGTGTCCACGTCGTCCCTTGACCCCCGCAGGACCCCTGCATCCCGGGATAGGCGGCCCTCTGCCTCCAAGCGGCTCAAACACAAGGGGCCAGGGTGGGAGCAACCTGTCTACGTGGCGGAAAACACGGAGACCCCTCCGTCACGTCCCCACCACTGCGAAGATCCCCCTGTTCTTCCATCCGTAAAGGGGTCCCCCTTTACGGATGGAAGAACAGGGGGGAGGCCCCCAGGAGATGGCTTTTGTCCGAGCCGCGGCTGGTTAGTTTCAGGCCCAGACAGTGGGGCCGCGCATGCGCAGGAAGGCCCCCAACCACAAGCAGCCCTCCGGGCAACGGGCCCCACCCTTGGCAAAGCGCGCCCGGTTAACAGGGTCCCTGGAGTCCTGTCCGGGGAAAGGGAAGCCCTCCGTGCCACCCAGAAGACCGCGAGTTTTCCCGTGGAACACACTTCCCGGCAGCTCTCCCACCCCCGCAAGGCAGAGTGCCCAGAGAAGACCGGGGCGCCTGGGGCCGGAGCCGGGGGCCGGCAAGGTTTCGCGCCCGGTGGAGCCAGCCCCATCGAGCGGAACCCACGCCCACCGACGGGTTCTGCCGGGGGACTCAGGCCTGAGCCCTGCCTGGGCAGTTAAGAGTCCTGCCCTGGTTCAAACTGCCCCACCCTGCCCCCTGGCGGCAAACTTGGACCTGGCAACTTCCGCTCTCTAAAGTCTGGCCTAAACTCCGGGAGAAGCGACTGTGACCGCCGAGACCTCGGTCCCCCAGAGCTCCAGCCCCCCTCCCCGTGAAGGCATCCGCGGCCCTCGGTCCTTGGTGTCCGCAAAAGGCAAACACCTGCGGCGAACCTGGGCCCGGGTGAGCAGGACCAGGCCGCGTGGCAGGAGGCTGGGGAGGCAGCTGGAGCCATGGGGGCCAGGGCTGGGCATTTTGCCGGGGGCTCTCTCGGGGCGCAGGCGCCCTCTCTCGCCCGGAGAGTGTCCACGTCGTCCCTTGACCCCCGCAGGACCCCTGCATCCCGGGATAGGCGGCCCTCTGCCTCCAAGCGGCTCAAACACAAGGGGCCAGGGTGGGAGCAACCTGTCTACGTGGCGGAAAACACGGAGACCCCTCCGTCACGTCCCCACCACTGCGAAGATCCCCCTGTTCTTCCATCCGTAAAGGGGTGCCCCTTTACGGATGGAAGAACAGGGGGGAGGCCCCCAGGAGATGGCTTTTGTCCGAGCCGCGGCTGGTTAGTTTCAGGCCCAGACAGTGGGGCCGCGCATGCGCAGGAAGGCCCCCAACCACAAGCAGCCCTCCGGGCAACGGGCCCCACCCTTGGCAAAGCGCGCCCGGTTAACAGGGTCCCTGGAGTCCTGTCCGGGGAAAGGGAAGCCCTCCGTGCCACCCAGAAGACCGCGAGTTTTCCCGTGGAACACACTTCCCGGCAGCTCTCCCACCCCCGCAAGGCAGAGTGCCCAGAGAAGACCGGGGCGCCTGGGGCCGGAGCCGGGGGCCGGCAAGGTTTCGCGCCCGGTGGAGCCAGCCCCATCGAGCGGAACCCACGCCCACCGACGGGTTCTGCCGGGGGACTCAGGCCTGAGCCCTGCCTGGGCAGTTAAGAGTCCTGCCCTGGTTCAAACTGCCCCACCCTGCCCCCTGGCGGCAAACTTGGACCTGGCAACTTCCGCTCTCTAAAGTCTGGCCTAAACTCCGCGAGAAGCGACTGTGACCGCCGAGACCTCGGTCCCCCAGAGCTCCAGCCCCCCTCCCCGTGAAGGCATCCGCGGCCCTCGGTCCTTGGTGTCCGCAAAAGGCAAACACCTGCGGCGAACCTGGGCCCGGGTGAGCAGGACCAGGCCGCGTGGCAGGAGGCTGGGGAGGCAGCTGGAGCCATGGGGGCCAGGGCTGGGCATTTTGCCGGGGGCTCTCTCGGGGCGCAGGCGCCCTCTCTCGCCCGGAGAGTGTCCACGTCGTCCCTTGACCCCCGCAGGACCCCTGCATCCCGGGATAGGCGGCCCTCTGCCTCCAAGCGGCTCAAACACAAGGGGCCAGGGTGGGAGCAACCTGTCTACGTGGCGGAAAACACGGAGACCCCTCCGTCACGTCCCCACCACTGCGAAGATCCCCCTGTTCTTCCATCCGTAAAGGGGTGCCCCTTTACGGATGGAAGAACAGGGGGGAGGCCCCCAGGAGATGGCTTTTGTCCGAGCCGCGGCTGGTTAGTTTCAGGCCCAGACAGTGGGGCCGCGCATGCGCAGGAAGGCCCCCAACCACAAGCAGCCCTCCGGGCAACGGGCCCCACCCTTGGCAAAGCGCGCCCGGTTAACAGGGTCCCTGGAGTCCTGTCCGGGGAAAGGGAAGCCCTCCGTGCCACCCAGAAGACCGCGAGTTTTCCCGTGGAACACACTTCCCGGCAGCTCTCCCACCCCCGCAAGGCAGAGTGCCCAGAGAAGACCGGGGCGCCTGGGGCCGGAGCCGGGGGCCGGCAAGGTTTCGCGCCCGGTGGAGCCAGCCCCATCGAGCGGAACCCACGCCCACCGACGGGTTCTGCCGGGGGACTCAGGCCTGAGCCCTGCCTGGGCAGTTAAGAGTCCTGCCCTGGTTCAAACTGCCCCACCCTGCCCCCTGGCGGCAAACTTGGACCTGGCAACTTCCGCTCTCTAAAGTCTGGCCTAAACTCCGCGAGAAGCGACTGTGACCGCCGAGACCTCGGTCCCCCAGAGCTCCAGCCCCCCTCCCCGTGAAGGCATCCGCGGCCCTCGGTCCTTGGTGTCCGCAAAAGGCAAACACCTGCGGCGAACCTGGGCCCGGGTGAGCAGGACCAGGCCGCGTGGCAGGAGGCTGGGGAGGCAGCTGGAGCCATGGGGGCCAGGGCTGGGCATTTTGCCGGGGGCTCTCTCGGGGCGCAGGCGCCCTCTCTCGCCCGGAGAGTGTCCACGTCGTCCCTTGACCCCCGCAGGACCCCTGCATCCCGGGATAGGCGGCCCTCTGCCTCCAAGCGGCTCAAACACAAGGGGCCAGGGTGGGAGCAACCTGTCTACGTGGCGGAAAACACGGAGACCCCTCCGTCACGTCCCCACCACTGCGAAGATCCCCCTGTTCTTCCATCCGTAAAGGGGTCCCCCTTTACGGATGGAAGAACAGGGGGGAGGCCCCCAGGAGATGGCTTTTGTCCGAGCCGCGGCTGGTTAGTTTCAGGCCCAGACAGTGGGGCCGCGCATGCGCAGGAAGGCCCCCAACCACAAGCAGCCCTCCGGGCAACGGGCCCCACCCTTGGCAAAGCGCGCCCGGTTAACAGGGTCCCTGGAGTCCTGTCCGGGGAAAGGGAAGCCCTCCGTGCCACCCAGAAGACCGCGAGTTTTCCCGTGGAACACACTTCCCGGCAGCTCTCCCACCCCCGCAAGGCAGAGTGCCCAGAGAAGACCGGGGCGCCTGGGGCCGGAGCCGGGGGCCGGCAAGGTTTCGCGCCCGGTGGAGCCAGCCCCATCGAGCGGAACCCACGCCCACCGACGGGTTCTGCCGGGGGACTCAGGCCTGAGCCCTGCCTGGGCAGTTAAGAGTCCTGCCCTGGTTCAAACTGCCCCACCCTGCCCCCTGGCGGCAAACTTGGACCTGGCAACTTCCGCTCTCTAAAGTCTGGCCTAAACTCCGCGAGAAGCGACTGTGACCGCCGAGACCTCGGTCCCCCAGAGCTCCAGCCCCCCTCCCCGTGAAGGCATCCGCGGCCCTCGGTCCTTGGTGTCCGCAAAAGGCAAACACCTGCGGCGAACCTGGGCCCGGGTGAGCAGGACCAGGCCGCGTGGCAGGAGGCTGGGGAGGCAGCTGGAGCCATGGGGGCCAGGGCTGGGCATTTTGCCGGGGGCTCTCTCGGGGCGCAGGCGCCCTCTCTCGCCCGGAGAGTGTCCACGTCGTCCCTTGACCCCCGCAGGACCCCTGCATCCCGGGATAGGCGGCCCTCTGCCTCCAAGCGGCTCAAACACAAGGGGCCAGGGTGGGAGCAACCTGTCTACGTGGCGGAAAACACGGAGACCCCTCCGTCACGTCCCCACCACTGCGAAGATCCCCCTGTTCTTCCATCCGTAAAGGGGTCCCCCTTTACGGATGGAAGAACAGGGGGGAGGCCCCCAGGAGATGGCTTTTGTCCGAGCCGCGGCTGGTTAGTTTCAGGCCCAGACAGTGGGGCCGCGCATGCGCAGGAAGGCCCCCAACCACAAGCAGCCCTCCGGGCAACGGGCCCCACCCTTGGCAAAGCGCGCCCGGTTAACAGGGTCCCTGGAGTCCTGTCCGGGGAAAGGGAAGCCCTCCGTGCCACCCAGAAGACCGCGAGTTTTCCCGTGGAACACACTTCCCGGCAGCTCTCCCACCCCCGCAAGGCAGAGTGCCCAGAGAAGACCGGGGCGCCTGGGGCCGGAGCCGGGGGCCGGCAAGGTTTCGCGCCCGGTGGAGCCAGCCCCATCGAGCGGAACCCACGCCCACCGACGGGTTCTGCCGGGGGACTCAGGCCTGAGCCCTGCCTGGGCAGTTAAGAGTCCTGCCCTGGTTCAAACTGCCCCACCCTGCCCCCTGGCGGCAAACTTGGACCTGGCAACTTCCGCTCTCTAAAGTCTGGCCTAAACTCCGCGAGAAGCGACTGTGACCGCCGAGACCTCGGTCCCCCAGAGCTCCAGCCCCCCTCCCCGTGAAGGCATCCGCGGCCCTCGGTCCTTGGTGTCCGCAAAAGGCAAACACCTGCGGCGAACCTGGGCCCGGGTGAGCAGGACCAGGCCGCGTGGCAGGAGGCTGGGGAGGCAGCTGGAGCCATGGGGGCCAGGGCTGGGCATTTTGCCGGGGGCTCTCTCGGGGCGCAGGCGCCCTCTCTCGCCCGGAGAGTGTCCACGTCGTCCCTTGACCCCCGCAGGACCCCTGCATCCCGGGATAGGCGGCCCTCTGCCTCCAAGCGGCTCAAACACAAGGGGCCAGGGTGGGAGCAACCTGTCTACGTGGCGGAAAACACGGAGACCCCTCCGTCACGTCCCCACCACTGCGAAGATCCCCCTGTTCTTCCATCCGTAAAGGGGTGCCCCTTTACGGATGGAAGAACAGGGGGGAGGCCCCCAGGAGATGGCTTTTGTCCGAGCCGCGGCTGGTTAGTTTCAGGCCCAGACAGTGGGGCCGCGCATGCGCAGGAAGGCCCCCAACCACAAGCAGCCCTCCGGGCAACGGGCCCCACCCTTGGCAAAGCGCGCCCGGTTAACAGGGTCCCTGGAGTCCTGTCCGGGGAAAGGGAAGCCCTCCGTGCCACCCAGAAGACCGCGAGTTTTCCCGTGGAACACACTTCCCGGCAGCTCTCCCACCCCCGCAAGGCAGAGTGCCCAGAGAAGACCGGGGCGCCTGGGGCCGGAGCCGGGGGCCGGCAAGGTTTCGCGCCCGGTGGAGCCAGCCCCATCGAGCGGAACCCACGCCCACCGACGGGTTCTGCCGGGGGACTCAGGCCTGAGCCCTGCCTGGGCAGTTAAGAGTCCTGCCCTGGTTCAAACTGCCCCACCCTGCCCCCTGGCGGCAAACTTGGACCTGGCAACTTCCGCTCTCTAAAGTCTGGCCTAAACTCCGCGAGAAGCGACTGTGACCGCCGAGACCTCGGTCCCCCAGAGCTCCAGCCCCCCTCCCCGTGAAGGCATCCGCGGCCCTCGGTCCTTGGTGTCCGCAAAAGGCAAACACCTGCGGCGAACCTGGGCCCGGGTGAGCAGGACCAGGCCGCGTGGCAGGAGGCTGGGGAGGCAGCTGGAGCCATGGGGGCCAGGGCTGGGCATTTTGCCGGGGGCTCTCTCGGGGCGCAGGCGCCCTCTCTCGCCCGGAGAGTGTCCACGTCGTCCCTTGACCCCCGCAGGACCCCTGCATCCCGGGATAGGCGGCCCTCTGCCTCCAAGCGGCTCAAACACAAGGGGCCAGGGTGGGAGCAACCTGTCTACGTGGCGGAAAACACGGAGACCCCTCCGTCACGTCCCCACCACTGCGAAGATCCCCCTGTTCTTCCATCCGTAAAGGGGTCCCCCTTTACGGATGGAAGAACAGGGGGGAGGCCCCCAGGAGATGGCTTTTGTCCGAGCCGCGGCTGGTTAGTTTCAGGCCCAGACAGTGGGGCCGCGCATGCGCAGGAAGGCCCCCAACCACAAGCAGCCCTCCGGGCAACGGGCCCCACCCTTGGCAAAGCGCGCCCGGTTAACAGGGTCCCTGGAGTCCTGTCCGGGGAAAGGGAAGCCCTCCGTGCCACCCAGAAGACCGCGAGTTTTCCCGTGGAACACACTTCCCGGCAGCTCTCCCACCCCCGCAAGGCAGAGTGCCCAGAGAAGACCGGGGCGCCTGGGGCCGGAGCCGGGGGCCGGCAAGGTTTCGCGCCCGGTGGAGCCAGCCCCATCGAGCGGAACCCACGCCCACCGACGGGTTCTGCCGGGGGACTCAGGCCTGAGCCCTGCCTGGGCAGTTAAGAGTCCTGCCCTGGTTCAAACTGCCCCACCCTGCCCCCTGGCGGCAAACTTGGACCTGGCAACTTCCGCTCTCTAAAGTCTGGCCTAAACTCCGCGAGAAGCGACTGTGACCGCCGAGACCTCGGTCCCCCAGAGCTCCAGCCCCCCTCCCCGTGAAGGCATCCGCGGCCCTCGGTCCTTGGTGTCCGCAAAAGGCAAACACCTGCGGCGAACCTGGGCCCGGGTGAGCAGGACCAGGCCGCGTGGCAGGAGGCTGGGGAGGCAGCTGGAGCCATGGGGGCCAGGGCTGGGCATTTTGCCGGGGGCTCTCTCGGGGCGCAGGCGCCCTCTCTCGCCCGGAGAGTGTCCACGTCGTCCCTTGACCCCCGCAGGACCCCTGCATCCCGGGATAGGCGGCCCTCTGCCTCCAAGCGGCTCAAACACAAGGGGCCAGGGTGGGAGCAACCTGTCTACGTGGCGGAAAACACGGAGACCCCTCCGTCACGTCCCCACCACTGCGAAGATCCCCCTGTTCTTCCATCCGTAAAGGGGTCCCCCTTTACGGATGGAAGAACAGGGGGGAGGCCCCCAGGAGATGGCTTTTGTCCGAGCCGCGGCTGGTTAGTTTCAGGCCCAGACAGTGGGGCCGCGCATGCGCAGGAAGGCCCCCAACCACAAGCAGCCCTCCGGGCAACGGGCCCCACCCTTGGCAAAGCGCGCCCGGTTAACAGGGTCCCTGGAGTCCTGTCCGGGGAAAGGGAAGCCCTCCGTGCCACCCAGAAGACCGCGAGTTTTCCCGTGGAACACACTTCCCGGCAGCTCTCCCACCCCCGCAAGGCAGAGTGCCCAGAGAAGACCGGGGCGCCTGGGGCCGGAGCCGGGGGCCGGCAAGGTTTCGCGCCCGGTGGAGCCAGCCCCATCGAGCGGAACCCACGCCCACCGACGGGTTCTGCCGGGGGACTCAGGCCTGAGCCCTGCCTGGGCAGTTAAGAGTCCTGCCCTGGTTCAAACTGCCCCACCCTGCCCCCTGGCGGCAAACTTGGACCTGGCAACTTCCGCTCTCTAAAGTCTGGCCTAAACTCCGCGAGAAGCGACTGTGACCGCCGAGACCTCGGTCCCCCAGAGCTCCAGCCCCCCTCCCCGTGAAGGCATCCGCGGCCCTCGGTCCTTGGTGTCCGCAAAAGGCAAACACCTGCGGCGAACCTGGGCCCGGGTGAGCAGGACCAGGCCGCGTGGCAGGAGGCTGGGGAGGCAGCTGGAGCCATGGGGGCCAGGGCTGGGCATTTTGCCGGGGGCTCTCTCGGGGCGCAGGCGCCCTCTCTCGCCCGGAGAGTGTCCACGTCGTCCCTTGACCCCCGCAGGACCCCTGCATCCCGGGATAGGCGGCCCTCTGCCTCCAAGCGGCTCAAACACAAGGGGCCAGGGTGGGAGCAACCTGTCTACGTGGCGGAAAACACGGAGACCCCTCCGTCACGTCCCCACCACTGCGAAGATCCCCCTGTTCTTCCATCCGTAAAGGGGTGCCCCTTTACGGATGGAAGAACAGGGGGGAGGCCCCCAGGAGATGGCTTTTGTCCGAGCCGCGGCTGGTTAGTTTCAGGCCCAGACAGTGGGGCCGCGCATGCGCAGGAAGGCCCCCAACCACAAGCAGCCCTCCGGGCAACGGGCCCCACCCTTGGCAAAGCGCGCCCGGTTAACAGGGTCCCTGGAGTCCTGTCCGGGGAAAGGGAAGCCCTCCGTGCCACCCAGAAGACCGCGAGTTTTCCCGTGGAACACACTTCCCGGCAGCTCTCCCACCCCCGCAAGGCAGAGTGCCCAGAGAAGACCGGGGCGCCTGGGGCCGGAGCCGGGGGCCGGCAAGGTTTCGCGCCCGGTGGAGCCAGCCCCATCGAGCGGAACCCACGCCCACCGACGGGTTCTGCCGGGGGACTCAGGCCTGAGCCCTGCCTGGGCAGTTAAGAGTCCTGCCCTGGTTCAAACTGCCCCACCCTGCCCCCTGGCGGCAAACTTGGACCTGGCAACTTCCGCTCTCTAAAGTCTGGCCTAAACTCCGCGAGAAGCGACTGTGACCGCCGAGACCTCGGTCCCCCAGAGCTCCAGCCCCCCTCCCCGTGAAGGCATCCGCGGCCCTCGGTCCTTGGTGTCCGCAAAAGGCAAACACCTGCGGCGAACCTGGGCCCGGGTGAGCAGGACCAGGCCGCGTGGCAGGAGGCTGGGGAGGCAGCTGGAGCCATGGGGGCCAGGGCTGGGCATTTTGCCGGGGGCTCTCTCGGGGCGCAGGCGCCCTCTCTCGCCCGGAGAGTGTCCACGTCGTCCCTTGACCCCCGCAGGACCCCTGCATCCCGGGATAGGCGGCCCTCTGCCTCCAAGCGGCTCAAACACAAGGGGCCAGGGTGGGAGCAACCTGTCTACGTGGCGGAAAACACGGAGACCCCTCCGTCACGTCCCCACCACTGCGAAGATCCCCCTGTTCTTCCATCCGTAAAGGGGTCCCCCTTTACGGATGGAAGAACAGGGGGGAGGCCCCCAGGAGATGGCTTTTGTCCGAGCCGCGGCTGGTTAGTTTCAGGCCCAGACAGTGGGGCCGCGCATGCGCAGGAAGGCCCCCAACCACAAGCAGCCCTCCGGGCAACGGGCCCCACCCTTGGCAAAGCGCGCCCGGTTAACAGGGTCCCTGGAGTCCTGTCCGGGGAAAGGGAAGCCCTCCGTGCCACCCAGAAGACCGCGAGTTTTCCCGTGGAACACACTTCCCGGCAGCTCTCCCACCCCCGCAAGGCAGAGTGCCCAGAGAAGACCGGGGCGCCTGGGGCCGGAGCCGGGGGCCGGCAAGGTTTCGCGCCCGGTGGAGCCAGCCCCATCGAGCGGAACCCACGCCCACCGACGGGTTCTGCCGGGGGACTCAGGCCTGAGCCCTGCCTGGGCAGTTAAGAGTCCTGCCCTGGTTCAAACTGCCCCACCCTGCCCCCTGGCGGCAAACTTGGACCTGGCAACTTCCGCTCTCTAAAGTCTGGCCTAAACTCCGCGAGAAGCGACTGTGACCGCCGAGACCTCGGTCCCCCAGAGCTCCAGCCCCCCTCCCCGTGAAGGCATCCGCGGCCCTCGGTCCTTGGTGTCCGCAAAAGGCAAACACCTGCGGCGAACCTGGGCCCGGGTGAGCAGGACCAGGCCGCGTGGCAGGAGGCTGGGGAGGCAGCTGGAGCCATGGGGGCCAGGGCTGGGCATTTTGCCGGGGGCTCTCTCGGGGCGCAGGCGCCCTCTCTCGCCCGGAGAGTGTCCACGTCGTCCCTTGACCCCCGCAGGACCCCTGCATCCCGGGATAGGCGGCCCTCTGCCTCCAAGCGGCTCAAACACAAGGGGCCAGGGTGGGAGCAACCTGTCTACGTGGCGGAAAACACGGAGACCCCTCCGTCACGTCCCCACCACTGCGAAGATCCCCCTGTTCTTCCATCCGTAAAGGGGTGCCCCTTTACGGATGGAAGAACAGGGGGGAGGCCCCCAGGAGATGGCTTTTGTCCGAGCCGCGGCTGGTTAGTTTCAGGCCCAGACAGTGGGGCCGCGCATGCGCAGGAAGGCCCCCAACCACAAGCAGCCCTCCGGGCAACGGGCCCCACCCTTGGCAAAGCGCGCCCGGTTAACAGGGTCCCTGGAGTCCTGTCCGGGGAAAGGGAAGCCCTCCGTGCCACCCAGAAGACCGCGAGTTTTCCCGTGGAACACACTTCCCGGCAGCTCTCCCACCCCCGCAAGGCAGAGTGCCCAGAGAAGACCGGGGCGCCTGGGGCCGGAGCCGGGGGCCGGCAAGGTTTCGCGCCCGGTGGAGCCAGCCCCATCGAGCGGAACCCACGCCCACCGACGGGTTCTGCCGGGGGACTCAGGCCTGAGCCCTGCCTGGGCAGTTAAGAGTCCTGCCCTGGTTCAAACTGCCCCCACCCTGCCCCCTGGCGGCAAACTTGGACCTGGCAACTTCCGCTCTCTAAAGTCTGGCCTAAACTCCGCGAGAAGCGACTGTGACCGCCGAGACCTCGGTCCCCCAGAGCTCCAGCCCCCCTCCCCGTGAAGGCATCCGCGGCCCTCGGTCCTTGGTGTCCGCAAAAGGCAAACACCTGCGGCGAACCTGGGCCCGGGTGAGCAGGACCAGGCCGCGTGGCAGGAGGCTGGGGAGGCAGCTGGAGCCATGGGGGCCAGGGCTGGGCATTTTGCCGGGGGCTCTCTCGGGGCGCAGGCGCCCTCTCTCGCCCGGAGAGTGTCCACGTCGTCCCTTGACCCCCGCAGGACCCCTGCATCCCGGGATAGGCGGCCCTCTGCCTCCAAGCGGCTCAAACACAAGGGGCCAGGGTGGGAGCAACCTGTCTACGTGGCGGAAAACACGGAGACCCCTCCGTCACGTCCCCACCACTGCGAAGATCCCCCTGTTCTTCCATCCGTAAAGGGGTCCCCCTTTACGGATGGAAGAACAGGGGGGAGGCCCCCAGGAGATGGCTTTTGTCCGAGCCGCGGCTGGTTAGTTTCAGGCCCAGACAGTGGGGCCGCGCATGCGCAGGAAGGCCCCCAACCACAAGCAGCCCTCCGGGCAACGGGCCCCACCCTTGGCAAAGCGCGCCCGGTTAACAGGGTCCCTGGAGTCCTGTCCGGGGAAAGGGAAGCCCTCCGTGCCACCCAGAAGACCGCGAGTTTTCCCGTGGAACACACTTCCCGGCAGCTCTCCCACCCCCGCAAGGCAGAGTGCCCAGAGAAGACCGGGGCGCCTGGGGCCGGAGCCGGGGGCCGGCAAGGTTTCGCGCCCGGTGGAGCCAGCCCCATCGAGCGGAACCCACGCCCACCGACGGGTTCTGCCGGGGGACTCAGGCCTGAGCCCTGCCTGGGCAGTTAAGAGTCCTGCCCTGGTTCAAACTGCCCCACCCTGCCCCCTGGCGGCAAACTTGGACCTGGGCAACTTCCGCTCTCTAAAGTCTGGCCTAAACTCCGCGAGAAGCGACTGTGACCGCCGAGACCTCGGTCCCCCAGAGCTCCAGCCCCCCTCCCCGTGAAGGCATCCGCGGCCCTCGGTCCTTGGTGTCCGCAAAAGGCAAACACCTGCGGCGAACCTGGGCCCGGGTGAGCAGGACCAGGCCGCGTGGCAGGAGGCTGGGGAGGCAGCTGGAGCCATGGGGGCCAGGGCTGGGCATTTTGCCGGGGGCTCTCTCGGGGCGCAGGCGCCCTCTCTCGCCCGGAGAGTGTCCACGTCGTCCCTTGACCCCCGCAGGACCCCTGCATCCCGGGATAGGCGGCCCTCTGCCTCCAAGCGGCTCAAACACAAGGGGCCAGGGTGGGAGCAACCTGTCTACGTGGCGGAAAACACGGAGACCCCTCCGTCACGTCCCCACCACTGCGAAGATCCCCCTGTTCTTTCCATCCGTAAAGGGGTCCCCCTTTACGGATGGAAGAACAGGGGGGAGGCCCCCCAGGAGATGGCTTTTGTCCGAGCCGCGGCTGGTTAGTTTCAGGCCCAGACAGTGGGGCCGCGCATGCGCAGGAAGGCCCCCAACCACAAGCAGCCCTCCGGGCAACGGGCCCCACCCTTGGCAAAGCGCGCCCGGTTAACAGGGTCCCTGGAGTCCTGTCCGGGGAAAGGGAAGCCCTCCGTGCCACCCAGAAGACCGCGAGTTTTCCCGTGGAACACACTTCCCGGCAGCTCTCCACCCCCGCAAGGCAGAGTGCCCAGAGAAGACCGGGGCGCCTGGGGCCGGAGCCGGGGGCCGGCAAGGTTTCGCGCCCGGTGGAGCCAGCCCCATCGAGCGGAACCCACGCCCACCGACGGGTTCTGCCGGGGGACTCAGGCCTGAGCCCTGCCTGGGCAGTTAAGAGTCCTGCCCTGGTTCAAACTGCCCCACCCTGCCCCCTGGCGGCAAACTTGGACCTGGCAACTTCCGCTCTCTAAAGTCTGGCCTAAACTCCGCGAGAAGCGACTGTGACCCGCCGAGACCTCGGTCCCCCAGAGCTCCAGCCCCCCTCCCCGTGAAGGCATCCGCGGCCCTCGGTCCTTGGTGTCCGCAAAAGGCAAACACCTGCGGCGAACCTGGGCCCGGGTGAGCAGGACCAGGCCGCGTGGCAGGAGGCTGGGGAGGCAGCTGGAGCCATGGGGGCCAGGGCTGGGCATTTTGCCGGGGGCTCTCTCGGGGCGCAGGCGCCCTCTCTCGCCCGGAGAGTGTCCACGTCGTCCCTTGACCCCCGCAGGACCCCTGCATCCCGGGATAGGCGGGCCCTCTGCCTCCAAGCGGCTCAAACACAAGGGGCCAGGGTGGGAGCAACCTGTCTACGTGGCGGAAAACACGGAGACCCCCTCCGTCACGTCCCCACCACTGCGAAGATCCCCCTGTTCTTCCATCCGTAAAGGGGTCCCCCTTTACGGATGGAAGAACAGGGGGGAGGCCCCCAGGAGATGGCTTTTGTCCGAGCCGCGGCTGGTTAGTTTCAGGCCCAGACAGTGGGGCCGCGCATGCGCAGGAAGGCCCCCAACCACAAGCAGCCCTCCGGGCAACGGGCCCCACCCTTGGCAAAGCGCGCCCGGTTAACAGGGTCCCTGGAGTCCTGTCCGGGGAAAGGGAAGCCCTCCGTGCCACCCAGAAGACCGCGAGTTTTCCCGTGGAACACACTTCCCGGCAGCTCTCCCACCCCCGCAAGGCAGAGTGCCCAGAGAAGACCGGGGCGCCTGGGGCCGGAGCCGGGGGCGGCAAGGTTTCGCGCCCGGTGGAGCCAGCCCCATCGAGCGGAACCCACGCCCACCGACGGGTTCTGCCGGGGGACTCAGGCCTGAGCCCTGCCTGGGCAGTTAAGAGTCCTGCCCTGGTTCAAAACTGCCCCACCCTGCCCCCTGGCGGCAAACTTGGACCTGGCAACTTCCGCTCTCTAAAGTCTGGCCTAAACTCCGCGAGAAGCGACTGTGACCGCCGAGACCTCGGTCCCCCAGAGCTCCAGCCCCCCTCCCCGTGAAGGCATCCGCGGCCCTCGGTCCTTGGTGTCCGCAAAAGGCAAACACCTGCGGCGAACCTGGGCCCGGGTGAGCAGGACCAGGCCGCGTGGCAGGAGGCTGGGGAGGCAGCTGGAGCCATGGGGGCCAGGGCTGGGCATTTTGCCGGGGGCTCTCTCGGGGCGCAGGCGCCCTCTCTCGCCCGGAGAGTGTCCACGTCGTCCCTTGACCCCCGCAGGGACCCCTGCATCCCGGGATAGGCGGCCCTCTGCCTCCAAGCGGGCTCAAACACAAGGGGCCAGGGTGGGAGCAACCTGTCTACGTGGCGGAAAACACGGAGACCCCTCCGTCACGTCCCCACCACTGCGAAGATCCCCCTGTTCTTCCATCCGTAAAGGGGTGCCCCTTTACGGATGGAAGAACAGGGGGGAGGCCCCCAGGAGATGGCTTTTGTCCGAGCCGCGGCTGGTTAGTTTCAGGCCCAGACAGTGGGGCCGCGCATGCGCAGGAAGGCCCCCAACCACAAGCAGCCCTCCGGGCAACGGGCCCCACCCTTGGCAAAGCGCGCCCGGTTTAACAGGGTCCCTGGAGTCCTGTCCGGGGAAAGGGAAGCCCTCCGTGCCACCCAGAAGACCGCGAGTTTTCCCGTGGAACACACTTCCCGGCAGCTCTCCCACCCCCGCAAGGCAGAGTGCCCAGAGAAGACCGGGGCGCCTGGGGCCGGAGCCGGGGGCCGGCAAGGTTTCGCGCCCGGTGGAGCCAGCCCCATCGAGCGGAACCCACGCCCACCGACGGGTTCTGCCGGGGGACTCAGGCCCTGAGCCCTGCCTGGGCAGTTAAGAGTCCTGCCCTGGTTCAAACTGCCCCACCCTGCCCCCTGGCGGCAAACTTGGACCTGGCAACTTCCGCTCTCTAAAGTCTGGCCTAAACTCCGCGAGAAGCGACTGTGACCGCCGAGACCTCGGTCCCCCAGAGCTCCAGCCCCCCTCCCCGTGAAGGCATCCGCGGCCCTCGGTCCTTGGTGTCCGCAAAAGGCAAACACCTGCGGCGAACCTGGGCCCGGGTGAGCAGGACCAGGCCGCGTGGCAGGAGGCTGGGGAGGCAGCTGGAGCCATGGGGGCCAGGGCTGGGCATTTTGCCGGGGGCTCTCTCGGGGCGCAGGCGCCCTCTCTCGCCCGGAGAGTGTCCACGTCGTCCCTTGACCCCCGCAGGACCCCTGCATCCCGGGATAGGCGGCCCTCTGCCTCCAAGCGGCTCAAACACAAGGGGCCAGGGTGGGAGCAACCTGTCTACGTGGCGGAAAACACGGAGACCCCTCCGTCACGTCCCCACCACTGCGAAGATCCCCCTGTTCTTCCATCCGTAAAGGGGTCCCCCTTTACGGATGGAAGAACAGGGGGGAGGCCCCCAGGAGATGGCTTTTGTCCGAGCCGCGGCTGGTTAGTTTCAGGCCCAGACAGTGGGGCCGCGCATGCGCAGGAAGGCCCCCAACCACAAGCAGCCCTCCGGGCAACGGGCCCCACCCTTGGCAAAGCGCGCCCGGTTAACAGGGTCCCTGGAGTCCTGTCCGGGGAAAGGGAAGCCCTCCGTGCCACCCAGAAGACCGCGAGTTTTCCCGTGGAACACACTTCCCGGCAGCTCTCCCACCCCCGCAAGGCAGAGTGCCCAGAGAAGACCGGGGCGCCTGGGGCCGGAGCCGGGGGCCGGCAAGGTTTCGCGCCCGGTGGAGCCAGCCCCATCGAGCGGAACCCACGCCCACCGACGGGTTCTGCCGGGGGACTCAGGCCTGAGCCCTGCCTGGGCAGTTAAGAGTCCTGCCCTGGTTCAAACTGCCCCACCCTGCCCCCTGGCGGCAAACTTGGACCTGGCAACTTCCGCTCTCTAAAGTCTGGCCTAAACTCCGCGAGAAGCGACTGTGACCGCCGAGACCTCGGTCCCCCAGAGCTCCAGCCCCCCTCCCCGTGAAGGCATCCGCGGCCCTCGGTCCTTGGTGTCCGCAAAAGGCAAACACCTGCGGCGAACCTGGGCCCGGGTGAGCAGGACCAGGCCGCGTGGCAGGAGGCTGGGGAGGCAGCTGGAGCCATGGGGGCCAGGGCTGGGCATTTTGCCGGGGGCTCTCTCGGGGCGCAGGCGCCCTCTCTCGCCCGGAGAGTGTCCACGTCGTCCCTTGACCCCCGCAGGACCCCTGCATCCCGGGATAGGCGGCCCTCTGCCTCCAAGCGGCTCAAACACAAGGGGCCAGGGTGGGAGCAACCTGTCTACGTGGCGGAAAACACGGAGACCCCTCCGTCACGTCCCCACCACTGCGAAGATCCCCCTGTTCTTCCATCCGTAAAGGGGTCCCCCTTTACGGATGGAAGAACAGGGGGGAGGCCCCCAGGAGATGGCTTTTGTCCGAGCCGCGGCTGGTTAGTTTCAGGCCCAGACAGTGGGGCCGCGCATGCGCAGGAAGGCCCCCAACCACAAGCAGCCCTCTGGGCAACGGGCCCCACCCTTGGCAAAGCGCGCCCGGTTAACAGGGTCCCTGGAGTCCTGTCCGGGGAAAGGGAAGCCCTCCGTGCCACCCAGAAGACCGCGAGTTTTCCCGTGGAACACACTTCCCGGCAGCTCTCCCACCCCCGCAAGGCAGAGTGCCCAGAGAAGACCGGGGCGCCTGGGGCCGGAGCCGGGGGCCGGCAAGGTTTCGCGCCCGGTGGAGCCAGCCCCATCGAGCGGAACCCACGCCCACCGACGGGTTCTGCCGGGGGACTCAGGCCTGAGCCCTGCCTGGGCAGTTAAGAGTCCTGCCCTGGTTCAAACTGCCCCACCCTGCCCCCTGGCGGCAAACTTGGACCTGGCAACTTCCGCTCTCTAAAGTCTGGCCTAAACTCCGCGAGAAGCGACTGTGACCGCCGAGACCTCGGTCCCCCAGAGCTCCAGCCCCCCTCCCCGTGAAGGCATCCGCGGCCCTCGGTCCTTGGTGTCCGCAAAAGGCAAACACCTGCGGCGAACCTGGGCCCGGGTGAGCAGGACCAGGCCGCGTGGCAGGAGGCTGGGGAGGCAGCTGGAGCCATGGGGGCCAGGGCTGGGCATTTTGCCGGGGGCTCTCTCGGGGCGCAGGCGCCCTCTCTCGCCCGGAGAGTGTCCACGTCGTCCCTTGACCCCCGCAGGACCCCTGCATCCCGGGATAGGCGGCCCTCTGCCTCCAAGCGGCTCAAACACAAGGGGCCAGGGTGGGAGCAACCTGTCTACGTGGCGGAAAACACGGAGACCCCTCCGTCACGTCCCCACCACTGCGAAGATCCCCCTGTTCTTCCATCCGTAAAGGGGTCCCCCTTTACGGATGGAAGAACAGGGGGGAGGCCCCCAGGAGATGGCTTTTGTCCGAGCCGCGGCTGGTTAGTTTCAGGCCCAGACAGTGGGGCCGCGCATGCGCAGGAAGGCCCCCAACCACAAGCAGCCCTCCGGGCAACGGGCCCCACCCTTGGCAAAGCGCGCCCGGTTAACAGGGTCCCTGGAGTCCTGTCCGGGGAAAGGGAAGCCCTCCGTGCCACCCAGAAGACCGCGAGTTTTCCCGTGGAACACACTTCCCGGCAGCTCTCCCACCCCCGCAAGGCAGAGTGCCCAGAGAAGACCGGGGCGCCTGGGGCCGGAGCCGGGGGCCGGCAAGGTTTCGCGCCCGGTGGAGCCAGCCCCATCGAGCGGAACCCACGCCCACCGACGGGTTCTGCCGGGGGACTCAGGCCTGAGCCCTGCCTGGGCAGTTAAGAGTCCTGCCCTGGTTCAAACTGCCCCACCCTGCCCCCTGGCGGCAAACTTGGACCTGGCAACTTCCGCTCTCTAAAGTCTGGCCTAAACTCCGCGAGAAGCGACTGTGACCGCCGAGACCTCGGTCCCCCAGAGCTCCAGCCCCCCTCCCCGTGAAGGCATCCGCGGCCCTCGGTCCTTGGTGTCCGCAAAAGGCAAACACCTGCGGCGAACCTGGGCCCGGGTGAGCAGGACCAGGCCGCGTGGCAGGAGGCTGGGGAGGCAGCTGGAGCCATGGGGGCCAGGGCTGGGCATTTTGCCGGGGGCTCTCTCGGGGCGCAGGCGCCCTCTCTCGCCCGGAGAGTGTCCACGTCGTCCCTTGACCCCCGCAGGACCCCTGCATCCCGGGATAGGCGGCCCTCTGCCTCCAAGCGGCTCAAACACAAGGGGCCAGGGTGGGAGCAACCTGTCTACGTGGCGGAAAACACGGAGACCCCTCCGTCACGTCCCCACCACTGCGAAGATCCCCCTGTTCTTCCATCCGTAAAGGGGTCCCCCTTTACGGATGGAAGAACAGGGGGGAGGCCCCCAGGAGATGGCTTTTGTCCCAGCCGCGGCTGGTTAGTTTCAGGCCCAGACAGTGGGGCCGCGCATGCGCAGGAAGGCCCCCAACCACAAGCAGCCCTCCGGGCAACGGGCCCCACCCTTGGCAAAGCGCGCCCGGTTAACAGGGTCCCTGGAGTCCTGTCCGGGGAAAGGGAAGCCCTCCGTGCCACCCAGAAGACCGCGAGTTTTCCCGTGGAACACACTTCCCGGCAGCTCTCCCACCCCCGCAAGGCAGAGTGCCCAGAGAAGACCGGGGCGCCTGGGGCCGGAGCCGGGGGCCGGCAAGGTTTCGCGCCCGGTGGAGCCAGCCCCATCGAGCGGAACCCACGCCCACCGACGGGTTCTGCCGGGGGACTCAGGCCTGAGCCCTGCCTGGGCAGTTAAGAGTCCTGCCCTGGTTCAAACTGCCCCACCCTGCCCCCTGGCGGCAAACTTGGACCTGGCAACTTCCGCTCTCTAAAGTCTGGCCTAAACTCCGCGAGAAGCGACTGTGACCGCCGAGACCTCGGTCCCCCAGAGCTCCAGCCCCCCTCCCCGTGAAGGCATCCGCGGCCCTCGGTCCTTGGTGTCCGCAAAAGGCAAACACCTGCGGCGAACCTGGGCCCGGGTGAGCAGGACCAGGCCGCGTGGCAGGAGGCTGGGGAGGCAGCTGGAGCCATGGGGGCCAGGGCTGGGCATTTTGCCGGGGGCTCTCTCGGGGCGCAGGCGCCCTCTCTCGCCCGGAGAGTGTCCACGTCGTCCCTTGACCCCCGCAGGACCCCTGCATCCCGGGATAGGCGGCCCTCTGCCTCCAAGCGGCTCAAACACAAGGGGCCAGGGTGGGAGCAACCTGTCTACGTGGCGGAAAACACGGAGACCCCTCCGTCACGTCCCCACCACTGCGAAGATCCCCCTGTTCTTCCATCCGTAAAGGGGTCCCCCTTTACGGATGGAAGAACAGGGGGGAGGCCCCCAGGAGATGGCTTTTGTCCGAGCCGCGGCTGGTTAGTTTCAGGCCCAGACAGTGGGGCCGCGCATGCGCAGGAAGGCCCCCAACCACAAGCAGCCCTCCGGGCAACGGGCCCCACCCTTGGCAAAGCGCGCCCGGTTAACAGGGTCCCTGGAGTCCTGTCCGGGGAAAGGGAAGCCCTCCGTGCCACCCAGAAGACCGCGAGTTTTCCCGTGGAACACACTTCCCGGCAGCTCTCCCACCCCCGCAAGGCAGAGTGCCCAGAGAAGACCGGGGCGCCTGGGGCCGGAGCCGGGGGCCGGCAAGGTTTCGCGCCCGGTGGAGCCAGCCCCATCGAGCGGAACCCACGCCCACCGACGGGTTCTGCCGGGGGACTCAGGCCTGAGCCCTGCCTGGGCAGTTAAGAGTCCTGCCCTGGTTCAAACTGCCCCACCCTGCCCCCTGGCGGCAAACTTGGACCTGGCAACTTCCGCTCTCTAAAGTCTGGCCTAAACTCCGCGAGAAGCGACTGTGACCGCCGAGACCTCGGTCCCCCAGAGCTCCAGCCCCCCTCCCCGTGAAGGCATCCGCGGCCCTCGGTCCTTGGTGTCCGCAAAAGGCAAACACCTGCGGCGAACCTGGGCCCGGGTGAGCAGGACCAGGCCGCGTGGCAGGAGGCTGGGGAGGCAGCTGGAGCCATGGGGGCCAGGGCTGGGCATTTTGCCGGGGGCTCTCTCGGGGCGCAGGCGCCCTCTCTCGCCCGGAGAGTGTCCACGTCGTCCCTTGACCCCCGCAGGACCCCTGCATCCCGGGATAGGCGGCCCTCTGCCTCCAAGCGGCTCAAACACAAGGGGCCAGGGTGGGAGCAACCTGTCTACGTGGCGGAAAACACGGAGACCCCTCCGTCACGTCCCCACCACTGCGAAGATCCCCCTGTTCTTCCATCCGTAAAGGGGTCCCCCTTTACGGATGGAAGAACAGGGGGGAGGCCCCCAGGAGATGGCTTTTGTCCGAGCCGCGGCTGGTTAGTTTCAGGCCCAGACAGTGGGGCCGCGCATGCGCAGGAAGGCCCCCAACCACAAGCAGCCCTCCGGGCAACGGGCCCCACCCTTGGCAAAGCGCGCCCGGTTAACAGGGTCCCTGGAGTCCTGTCCGGGGAAAGGGAAGCCCTCCGTGCCACCCAGAAGACCGCGAGTTTTCCCGTGGAACACACTTCCCGGCAGCTCTCCCACCCCCGCAAGGCAGAGTGCCCAGAGAAGACCGGGGCGCCTGGGGCCGGAGCCGGGGGCCGGCAAGGTTTCGCGCCCGGTGGAGCCAGCCCCATCGAGCGGAACCCACGCCCACCGACGGGTTCTGCCGGGGGACTCAGGCCTGAGCCCTGCCTGGGCAGTTAAGAGTCCTGCCCTGGTTCAAACTGCCCCACCCTGCCCCCTGGCGGCAAACTTGGACCTGGCAACTTCCGCTCTCTAAAGTCTGGCCTAAACTCCGCGAGAAGCGACTGTGACCGCCGAGACCTCGGTCCCCCAGAGCTCCAGCCCCCCTCCCCGTGAAGGCATCCGCGGCCCTCGGTCCTTGGTGTCCGCAAAAGGCAAACACCTGCGGCGAACCTGGGCCCGGGTGAGCAGGACCAGGCCGCGTGGCAGGAGGCTGGGGAGGCAGCTGGAGCCATGGGGGCCAGGGCTGGGCATTTTGCCGGGGGCTCTCTCGGGGCGCAGGCGCCCTCTCTCGCCCGGAGAGTGTCCACGTCGTCCCTTGACCCCCGCAGGACCCCTGCATCCCGGGATAGGCGGCCCTCTGCCTCCAAGCGGCTCAAACACAAGGGGCCAGGGTGGGAGCAACCTGTCTACGTGGCGGAAAACACGGAGACCCCTCCGTCACGTCCCCACCACTGCGAAGATCCCCCTGTTCTTCCATCCGTAAAGGGGTCCCCCTTTACGGATGGAAGAACAGGGGGGAGGCCCCCAGGAGATGGCTTTTGTCCGAGCCGCGGCTGGTTAGTTTCAGGCCCAGACAGTGGGGCCGCGCATGCGCAGGAAGGCCCCCAACCACAAGCAGCCCTCCGGGCAACGGGCCCCACCCTTGGCAAAGCGCGCCCGGTTAACAGGGTCCCTGGAGTCCTGTCCGGGGAAAGGGAAGCCCTCCGTGCCACCCAGAAGACCGCGAGTTTTCCCGTGGAACACACTTCCCGGCAGCTCTCCCACCCCCGCAAGGCAGAGTGCCCAGAGAAGACCGGGGCGCCTGGGGCCGGAGCCGGGGGCCGGCAAGGTTTCGCGCCCGGTGGAGCCAGCCCCATCGAGCGGAACCCACGCCCACCGACGGGTTCTGCCGGGGGACTCAGGCCTGAGCCCTGCCTGGGCAGTTAAGAGTCCTGCCCTGGTTCAAACTGCCCCACCCTGCCCCCTGGCGCTGGCGGCAAACTTGGACCTGGCAACTTCCGCTCTCTAAAGTCTGGCCTAAACTCCGCGAGAAGCGACTGTGACCGCCGAGACCTCGGTCCCCCAGAGCTCCAGCCCCCCTCCCCGTGAAGGCATCCGCGGCCCTCGGTCCTTGGTGTCCGCAAAAGGCAAACACCTGCGGCGAACCTGGGCCCGGGTGAGCAGGACCAGGCCGCGTGGCAGGAGGCTGGGGAGGCAGCTGGAGCCATGGGGGCCAGGGCTGGGCATTTTGCCGGGGGCTCTCTCGGGGCGCAGGCGCCCTCTCTCGCCCGGAGAGTGTCCACGTCGTCCCTTGACCCCCGCAGGACCCCTGCATCCCGGGATAGGCGGCCCTCTGCCTCCAAGCGGCTCAAACACAAGGGGCCAGGGTGGGAGCAACCTGTCTACGTGGCGGAAAACACGGAGACCCCCTCCGTCACGTCCCCACCACTGCGAAGATCCCCCTGTTCTTCCATCCGTAAAGGGGTCCCCCTTTACGGATGGAAGAACAGGGGGGAGGCCCCCAGGAGATGGCTTTTGTCCGAGCCGCGGCTGGTTAGTTTCAGGCCCAGACAGTGGGGCCGCGCATGCGCAGGAAGGCCCCCAACCACAAGCAGCCCTCCGGGCAACGGGCCCCACCCTTGGCAAAGCGCGCCCGGTTAACAGGGTCCCTGGAGTCCTGTCCGGGGAAAGGGAAGCCCTCCGTGCCACCCAGAAGACCGCGAGTTTTCCCGTGGAACACACTTCCCGGCAGCTCTCCCACCCCCGCAAGGCAGAGTGCCCAGAGAAGACCGGGGCGCCTGGGGCCGGAGCCGGGGGCCGGCAAGGTTTCGCGCCCGGTGGAGCCAGCCCCATCGAGCGGAACCCACGCCCACCGACGGGTTCTGCCGGGGGACTCAGGCCTGAGCCCTGCCTGGGCAGTTAAGAGTCTTGCCCTGGTTCAAACTGCCCCACCCTGCCCCCTGGCGGCAAACTTGGACCTGGCAACTTCCGCTCTCTAAAGTCTGGCCTAAACTCCGCGAGAAGCGACTGTGACCGCCGAGACCTCGGTCCCCCAGAGCTCCAGCCCCCCTCCCCGTGAAGGCATCCGCGGCCCTCGGTCCTTGGTGTCCGCAAAAGGCAAACACCTGCGGCGAACCTGGGCCCGGGTGAGCAGGACCAGGCCGCGTGGCAGGAGGCTGGGGAGGCAGCTGGAGCCATGGGGGCCAGGGCTGGGCATTTTGCCGGGGGCTCTCTCGGGGCGCAGGCGCCCTCTCTCGCCCGGAGAGTGTCCACGTCGTCCCTTGACCCCCGCAGGACCCCTGCATCCCGGGATAGGCGGCCCTCTGCCTCCAAGCGGCTCAAACACAAGGGGCCAGGGTGGGAGCAACCTGTCTACGTGGCGGAAAACACGGAGACCCCTCCGTCACGTCCCCACCACTGCGAAGATCCCCCTGTTCTTCCATCCGTAAAGGGGTCCCCCTTTACGGATGGAAGAACAGGGGGGAGGCCCCCAGGAGATGGCTTTTGTCCGAGCCGCGGCTGGTTAGTTTCAGGCCCAGACAGTGGGGCCGCGCATGCGCAGGAAGGCCCCCAACCACAAGCAGCCCTCCGGGCAACGGGCCCCACCCTTGGCAAAGCGCGCCCGGTTAACAGGGTCCCTGGAGTCCTGTCCGGGGAAAGGGAAGCCCTCCGTGCCACCCAGAAGACCGCGAGTTTTCCCGTGGAACACACTTCCCGGCAGCTCTCCCACCCCCGCAAGGCAGAGTGCCCAGAGAAGACCGGGGCGCCTGGGGCCGGAGCCGGGGGCCGGCAAGGTTTCGCGCCCGGTGGAGCCAGCCCCATCGAGCGGAACCCACGCCCACCGACGGGTTCTGCCGGGGGACTCAGGCCTGAGCCCTGCCTGGGCAGTTAAGAGTCTTGCCCTGGTTCAAACTGCCCCACCCTGCCCCCTGGCGGCAAACTTGGACCTGGCAACTTCCGCTCTCTAAAGTCTGGCCTAAACTCCGCGAGAAGCGACTGTGACCGCCGAGACCTCGGTCCCCCAGAGCTCCAGCCCCCCTCCCCGTGAAGGCATCCGCGGCCCTCGGTCCTTGGTGTCCGCAAAAGGCAAACACCTGCGGCGAACCTGGGCCCGGGTGAGCAGGACCAGGCCGCGTGGCAGGAGGCTGGGGAGGCAGCTGGAGCCATGGGGGCCAGGGCTGGGCATTTTGCCGGGGGCTCTCTCGGGGCGCAGGCGCCCTCTCTCGCCCGGAGAGTGTCCACGTCGTCCCTTGACCCCCGCAGGACCCCTGCATCCCGGGATAGGCGGCCCTCTGCCTCCAAGCGGCTCAAACACAAGGGGCCAGGGTGGGAGCAACCTGTCTACGTGGCGGAAAACACGGAGACCCCCTCCGTCACGTCCCCACCACTGCGAAGATCCCCCTGTTCTTCCATCCGTAAAGGGGTCCCCCTTTACGGATGGAAGAACAGGGGGGAGGCCCCCAGGAGATGGCTTTTGTCCGAGCCGCGGCTGGTTAGTTTCAGGCCCAGACAGTGGGGCCGCGCATGCGCAGGAAGGCCCCCAACCACAAGCAGCCCTCCGGGCAACGGGCCCCACCCTTGGCAAAGCGCGCCCGGTTAACAGGGTCCCTGGAGTCCTGTCCGGGGAAAGGGAAGCCCTCCGTGCCACCCAGAAGACCGCGAGTTTTCCCGTGGAACACACTTCCCGGCAGCTCTCCCACCCCCGCAAGGCAGAGTGCCCAGAGAAGACCGGGGCGCCTGGGGCCGGAGCCGGGGGCCGGCAAGGTTTCGCGCCCGGTGGAGCCAGCCCCATCGAGCGGAACCCACGCCCACCGACGGGTTCTGCCGGGGGACTCAGGCCTGAGCCCTGCCTGGGCAGTTAAGAGTCTTGCCCTGGTTCAAACTGCCCCACCCTGCCCCCTGGCGGCAAACTTGGACCTGGCAACTTCCACTCTCTAAAGTCTGGCCTAAACTCCGCGAGAAGCGACTGTGACCGCCGAGACCTCGGTCCCCCAGAGCTCCAGCCCCCCTCCCCGTGAAGGCATCCGCGGCCCTCGGTCCTTGGTGTCCGCAAAAGGCAAACACCTGCGGCGAACCTGGGCCCGGGTGAGCAGGACCAGGCCGCGTGGCAGGAGGCTGGGGAGGCAGCTGGAGCCATGGGGGCCAGGGCTGGGCATTTTGCCGGGGGCTCTCTCGGGGCGCAGGCGCCCTCTCTCGCCCGGAGAGTGTCCACGTCGTCCCTTGACCCCCGCAGGACCCCTGCATCCCGGGATAGGCGGCCCTCTGCCTCCAAGCGGCTCAAACACAAGGGGCCAGGGTGGGAGCAACCTGTCTACGTGGCGGAAAACACGGAGACCCCCTCCGTCACGTCCCCACCACTGCGAAGATCCCCCTGTTCTTCCATCCGTAAAGGGGTCCCCCTTTACGGATGGAAGAACAGGGGGGAGGCCCCCAGGAGATGGCTTTTGTCCGAGCCGCGGCTGGTTAGTTTCAGGCCCAGACAGTGGGGCCGCGCATGCGCAGGAAGGCCCCCAACCACAAGCAGCCCTCCGGGCAACGGGCCCCACCCTTGGCAAAGCGCGCCCGGTTAACAGGGTCCCTGGAGTCCTGTCCGGGGAAAGGGAAGCCCTCCGTGCCACCCAGAAGACCGCGAGTTTTCCCGTGGAACACACTTCCCGGCAGCTCTCCCACCCCCGCAAGGCAGAGTGCCCAGAGAAGACCGGGGCGCCTGGGGCCGGAGCCGGGGGCCGGCAAGGTTTCGCGCCCGGTGGAGCCAGCCCCATCGAGCGGAACCCACGCCCACCGACGGGTTCTGCCGGGGGACTCAGGCCTGAGCCCTGCCTGGGCAGTTAAGAGTCTTGCCCTGGTTCAAACTGCCCCACCCTGCCCCCTGGCGGCAAACTTGGACCTGGCAACTTCCGCTCTCTAAAGTCTGGCCTAAACTCCGCGAGAAGCGACTGTGACCGCCGAGACCTCGGTCCCCCAGAGCTCCAGCCCCCCTCCCCGTGAAGGCATCCGCGGCCCTCGGTCCTTGGTGTCCGCAAAAGGCAAACACCTGCGGCGAACCTGGGCCCGGGTGAGCAGGACCAGGCCGCGTGGCAGGAGGCTGGGGAGGCAGCTGGAGCCATGGGGGCCAGGGCTGGGCATTTTGCCGGGGGCTCTCTCGGGGCGCAAGGCGCCCTCTCTCGCCCGGAGAGTGTCCACGTCGTCCCTTGACCCCCGCAGGACCCCTGCATCCCGGGATAGGCGGCCCTCTGCCTCCAAGCGGCTCAAACACAAGGGGCCAGGGTGGGAGCAACCTGTCTACGTGGCGGAAAACACGGAGACCCCTCCGTCACGTCCCCACCACTGCGAAGATCCCCCTGTTCTTCCATCCGTAAAGGGGTCCCCCTTTACGGATGGAAGAACAGGGGGGAGGCCCCCAGGAGATGGCTTTTGTCCGAGCCGCGGCTGGTTAGTTTCAGGCCCAGACAGTGGGGCCGCGCATGCGCAGGAAGGCCCCCAACCACAAGCAGCCCTCCGGGCAACGGGCCCCACCCTTGGCAAAGCGCGCCCGGTTAACAGGGTCCCTGGAGTCCTGTCCGGGGAAAGGGAAGCCCTCCGTGCCACCCAGAAGACCGCGAGTTTTCCCGTGGAACACACTTCCCGGCAGCTCTCCCACCCCCGCAAGGCAGAGTGCCCAGAGAAGACCGGGGCGCCTGGGGCCGGAGCCGGGGGCCGGCAAGGTTTCGCGCCCGGTGGGAGCCAGCCCCATCGAGCGGAACCCACGCCCACCGACGGGTTCTGCCGGGGGACTCAGGCCTGAGCCCTGCCTGGGCAGTTAAGAGTCTTGCCCTGGTTCAAACTGCCCCACCCTGCCCCCTGGCGGCAAACTTGGACCTGGCAACTTCCGCTCTCTAAAGTCTGGCCTAAACTCCGCGAGAAGCGACTGTGACCGCCGAGACCTCGGTCCCCCCAGAGCTCCAGCCCCCCTCCCCGTGAAGGCATCCGCGGCCCTCGGTCCTTGGTGTCCGCAAAAGGCAAACACCTGCGGCGAACCTGGGCCCGGGTGAGCAGGACCAGGCCGCGTGGCAGGAGGCTGGGGAGGCAGCTGGAGCCATGGGGGCCAGGGCTGGGCATTTTGCCGGGGGCTCTCTCGGGGCGCAGGCGCCCTCTCTCGCCCGGAGAGTGTCCACGTCGTCCCTTGACCCCCGCAGGACCCCTGCATCCCGGGATAGGCGGCCCTCTGCCTCCAAGCGGCTCAAACACAAGGGGCCAGGGTGGGAGCAACCTGTCTACGTGGCGGAAAACACGGAGACCCCCTCCGTCACGTCCCCACCACTGCGAAGATCCCCCTGTTCTTCCATCCGTAAAGGGGTCCCCCTTTACGGATGGAAGAACAGGGGGGAGGCCCCCAGGAGATGGCTTTTGTCCGAGCCGCGGCTGGTTAGTTTCAGGCCCAGACAGTGGGGCCGCGCATGCGCAGGAAGGCCCCCAACCACAAGCAGCCCTCCGGGCAACGGGCCCCACCCTTGGCAAAGCGCGCCCGGTTAACAGGGTCCCTGGAGTCCTGTCCGGGGAAAGGGAAGCCCTCCGTGCCACCCAGAAGACCGCGAGTTTTCCCGTGGAACACACTTCCCGGCAGCTCTCCACCCCCGCAAGGCAGAGTGCCCAGAGAAGACCGGGGCGCCTGGGGCCGGAGCCGGGGGCCGGCAAGGTTTCGCGCCCGGTGGAGCCAGCCCCATCGAGCGGAACCCACGCCCACCGACGGGTTCTGCCGGGGGACTCAGGCCTGAGCCCTGCCTGGGCAGTTAAGACCCTGGTTCAAACTGCCCCACCCTGCCCCCTGGCGGCAAACTTGGACCTGGCAACTTCCGCTCTCTAAAGTCTGGCCTAAACTCCGCGAGAAGCGACTGTGACCGCCGAGACCTCGGTCCCCCAGAGCTCCAGCCCCCCTCCCCGTGAAGGCATCCGCGGCCCTCGGTCCTTGGTGTCCGCAAAAGGCAAACACCTGCGGCGAACCTGGGCCCGGGTGAGCAGGACCAGGCCGCGTGGCAGGAGGCTGGGGAGGCAGCTGGAGCCATGGGGGCCAGGGCTGGGCATTTTGCCGGGGGCTCTCTCGGGGCGCAGGCGCCCTCTCTCGCCCGGAGAGTGTCCACGTCGTCCCTTGACCCCCGCAGGACCCCTGCATCCCGGGATAGGCGGCCCTCTGCCTCCAAGCGGCTCAAACACAAGGGGCCAGGGTGGGAGCAACCTGTCTACGTGGCGGAAAACACGGAGACCCCCTCCGTCACGTCCCCACCACTGCGAAGATCCCCCTGTTCTTCCATCCGTAAAGGGGTCCCCCTTTACGGATGGAAGAACAGGGGGGAGGCCCCCAGGAGATGGCTTTTGTCCGAGCCGCGGCTGGTTAGTTTCAGGCCCAGACAGTGGGGCCGCGCATGCGCAGGAAGGCCCCCAACCACAAGCAGCCCTCCGGGCAACGGGCCCCACCCTTGGCAAAGCGCGCCCGGTTAACAGGGTCCCTGGAGTCCTGTCCGGGGAAAGGGAAGCCCTCCGTGCCACCCAGAAGACCGCGAGTTTTCCCGTGGAACACACTTCCCGGCAGCTCTCCCACCCCCGCAAGGCAGAGTGCCCAGAGAAGACCGGGGCGCCTGGGGCCGGAGCCGGGGGCCGGCAAGGTTTCGCGCCCGGTGGAGCCAGCCCCATCGAGCGGAACCCACGCCCACCGACGGGTTCTGCCGGGGGACTCAGGCCTGAGCCCTGCCTGGGCAGTTAAGAGTCTTGCCCTGGTTCAAACTGCCCCACCCTGCCCCCTGGCGGCAAACTTGGACCTGGCAACTTCCGCTCTCTAAAGTCTGGCCTAAACTCCGCGAGAAGCGACTGTGACCGCCGAGACCTCGGTCCCCCAGAGCTCCAGCCCCCCTCCCCGTGAAGGCATCCGCGGCCCTCGGTCCTTGGTGTCCGCAAAAGGCAAACACCTGCGGCGAACCTGGGCCCGGGTGAGCAGGACCAGGCCGCGTGGCAGGAGGCTGGGGAGGCAGCTGGAGCCATGGGGGCCAGGGCTGGGCATTTTGCCGGGGGCTCTCTCGGGGCGCAGGCGCCCTCTCTCGCCCGGAGAGTGTCCACGTCGTCCCTTGACCCCCGCAGGACCCCTGCATCCCGGGATAGGCGGCCCTCTGCCTCCAAGCGGCTCAAACACAAGGGGCCAGGGTGGGAGCAACCTGTCTACGTGGCGGAAAACACGGAGACCCCCTCCGTCACGTCCCCACCACTGCGAAGATCCCCCTGTTCTTCCATCCGTAAAGGGGTCCCCCTTTACGGATGGAAGAACAGGGGGGAGGCCCCCAGGAGATGGCTTTTGTCCGAGCCGCGGCTGGTTAGTTTCAGGCCCAGACAGTGGGGCCGCGCATGCGCAGGAAGGCCCCCAACCACAAGCAGCCCTCCGGGCAACGGGCCCCACCCTTGGCAAAGCGCGCCCGGTTAACAGGGTCCCTGGAGTCCTGTCCGGGGAAAGGGAAGCCCTCCGTGCCACCCAGAAGACCGCGAGTTTTCCCGTGGAACACACTTCCCGGCAGCTCTCCCACCCCCGCAAGGCAGAGTGCCCAGAGAAGACCGGGGCGCCTGGGGCCGGAGCCGGGGGCCGGCAAGGTTTCGCGCCCGGTGGAGCCAGCCCCATCGAGCGGAACCCACGCCCACCGACGGGTTCTGCCGGGGGACTCAGGCCTGAGCCCTGCCTGGGCAGTTAAGAGTCTTGCCCTGGTTCAAACTGCCCCACCCTGCCCCCTGGCGGCAAACTTGGACCTGGCAACTTCCGCTCTCTAAAGTCTGGCCTAAACTCCGCGAGAAGCGACTGTGACCGCCGAGACCTCGGTCCCCCAGAGCTCCAGCCCCCCTCCCCGTGAAGGCATCCGCGGCCCTCGGTCCTTGGTGTCCGCAAAAGGCAAACACCTGCGGCGAACCTGGGCCCGGGTGAGCAGGACCAGGCCGCGTGGCAGGAGGCTGGGGAGGCAGCTGGAGCCATGGGGGCCAGGGCTGGGCATTTTGCCGGGGGCTCTCTCGGGGCGCAGGCGCCCTCTCTCGCCCGGAGAGTGTCCACGTCGTCCCTTGACCCCCGCAGGACCCCTGCATCCCGGGATAGGCGGCCCTCTGCCTCCAAGCGGCTCAAACACAAGGGGCCAGGGTGGGAGCAACCTGTCTACGTGGCGGAAAACACGGAGACCCCCTCCGTCACGTCCCCACCACTGCGAAGATCCCCCTGTTCTTCCATCCGTAAAGGGGTCCCCCTTTACGGATGGAAGAACAGGGGGGAGGCCCCCAGGAGATGGCTTTTGTCCGAGCCGCGGCTGGTTAGTTTCAGGCCCAGACAGTGGGGCCGCGCATGCGCAGGAAGGCCCCCAACCACAAGCAGCCCTCCGGGCAACGGGCCCCACCCTTGGCAAAGCGCGCCCGGTTAACAGGGTCCCTGGAGTCCTGTCCGGGGAAAGGGAAGCCCTCCGTGCCACCCAGAAGACCGCGAGTTTTCCCGTGGAACACACTTCCCGGCAGCTCTCCCACCCCCGCAAGGCAGAGTGCCCAGAGAAGACCGGGGCGCCTGGGGCCGGAGCCGGGGGCCGGCAAGGTTTCGCGCCCGGTGGAGCCAGCCCCATCGAGCGGAACCCACGCCCACCGACGGGTTCTGCCGGGGGACTCAGGCCTGAGCCCTGCCTGGGCAGTTAAGAGTCTTGCCCTGGTTCAAACTGCCCCACCCTGCCCCCTGGCGGCAAACTTGGACCTGGCAACTTCCGCTCTCTAAAGTCTGGCCTAAACTCCGCGAGAAGCGACTGTGACCGCCGAGACCTCGGTCCCCCAGAGCTCCAGCCCCCCTCCCCGTGAAGGCATCCGCGGCCCTCGGTCCTTGGTGTCCGCAAAAGGCAAACACCTGCGGCGAACCTGGGCCCGGGTGAGCAGGACCAGGCCGCGTGGCAGGAGGCTGGGGAGGCAGCTGGAGCCATGGGGGCCAGGGCTGGGCATTTTGCCGGGGGCTCTCTCGGGGCGCAGGCGCCCTCTCTCGCCCGGAGAGTGTCCACGTCGTCCCTTGACCCCCGCAGGACCCCTGCATCCCGGGATAGGCGGCCCTCTGCCTCCAAGCGGCTCAAACACAAGGGGCCAGGGTGGGAGCAACCTGTCTACGTGGCGGAAAACACGGAGACCCCTCCGTCACGTCCCCACCACTGCGAAGATCCCCCTGTTCTTCCATCCGTAAAGGGGTCCCCCTTTACGGATGGAAGAACAGGGGGGAGGCCCCCAGGAGATGGCTTTTGTCCGAGCCGCGGCTGGTTAGTTTCAGGCCCAGACAGTGGGGCCGCGCATGCGCAGGAAGGCCCCCAACCACAAGCAGCCCTCCGGGCAACGGGCCCCACCCTTGGCAAAGCGCGCCCGGTTAACAGGGTCCCTGGAGTCCTGTCCGGGGAAAGGGAAGCCCTCCGTGCCACCCAGAAGACCGCGAGTTTTCCCGTGGAACACACTTCCCGGCAGCTCTCCCACCCCCGCAAGGCAGAGTGCCCAGAGAAGACCGGGGCGCCTGGGGCCGGAGCCGGGGGCCGGCAAGGTTTCGCGCCCGGTGGAGCCAGCCCCATCGAGCGGAACCCACGCCCACCGACGGGTTCTGCCGGGGGACTCAGGCCTGAGCCCTGCCTGGGCAGTTAAGAGTCTTGCCCTGGTTCAAACTGCCCCACCCTGCCCCCTGGCGGCAAACTTGGACCTGGCAACTTCCGCTCTCTAAAGTCTGGCCTAAACTCCGCGAGAAGCGACTGTGACCGCCGAGACCTCGGTCCCCCAGAGCTCCAGCCCCCCTCCCCGTGAAGGCATCCGCGGCCCTCGGTCCTTGGTGTCCGCAAAAGGCAAACACCTGCGGCGAACCTGGGCCCGGGTGAGCAGGACCAGGCCGCGTGGCAGGAGGCTGGGGAGGCAGCTGGAGCCATGGGGGCCAGGGCTGGGCATTTTGCCGGGGGCTCTCTCGGGGCGCAGGCGCCCTCTCTCGCCCGGAGAGTGTCCACGTCGTCCCTTGACCCCCGCAGGACCCCTGCATCCCGGGATAGGCGGCCCTCTGCCTCCAAGCGGCTCAAACACAAGGGGCCAGGGTGGGAGCAACCTGTCTACGTGGCGGAAAACACGGAGACCCCCTCCGTCACGTCCCCACCACTGCGAAGATCCCCCTGTTCTTCCATCCGTAAAGGGGTCCCCCTTTACGGATGGAAGAACAGGGGGGAGGCCCCCAGGAGATGGCTTTTGTCCGAGCCGCGGCTGGTTAGTTTCAGGCCCAGACAGTGGGGCCGCGCATGCGCAGGAAGGCCCCCAACCACAAGCAGCCCTCCGGGCAACGGGCCCCACCCTTGGCAAAGCGCGCCCGGTTAACAGGGTCCCTGGAGTCCTGTCCGGGGAAAGGGAAGCCCTCCGTGCCACCCAGAAGACCGCGAGTTTTCCCGTGGAACACACTTCCCGGCAGCTCTCCCACCCCCGCAAGGCAGAGTGCCCAGAGAAGACCGGGGCGCCTGGGGCCGGAGCCGGGGGCCGGCAAGGTTTCGCGCCCGGTGGAGCCAGCCCCATCGAGCGGAACCCACGCCCACCGACGGGTTCTGCCGGGGGACTCAGGCCTGAGCCCTGCCTGGGCAGTTAAGAGTCTTGCCCTGGTTCAAACTGCCCCACCCTGCCCCCTGGCGGCAAACTTGGACCTGGCAACTTCCGCTCTCTAAAGTCTGGCCTAAACTCCGCGAGAAGCGACTGTGACCGCCGAGACCTCGGTCCCCCAGAGCTCCAGCCCCCCTCCCCGTGAAGGCATCCGCGGCCCTCGGTCCTTGGTGTCCGCAAAAGGCAAACACCTGCGGCGAACCTGGGCCCGGGTGAGCAGGACCAGGCCGCGTGGCAGGAGGCTGGGGAGGCAGCTGGAGCCATGGGGGCCAGGGCTGGGCATTTTGCCGGGGGCTCTCTCGGGGCGCAGGCGCCCTCTCTCGCCCGGAGAGTGTCCACGTCGTCCCTTGACCCCCGCAGGACCCCTGCATCCCGGGATAGGCGGCCCTCTGCCTCCAAGCGGCTCAAACACAAGGGGCCAGGGTGGGAGCAACCTGTCTACGTGGCGGAAAACACGGAGACCCCTCCGTCACGTCCCCACCACTGCGAAGATCCCCCTGTTCTTCCATCCGTAAAGGGGTCCCCCTTTACGGATGGAAGAACAGGGGGGAGGCCCCCAGGAGATGGCTTTTGTCTGAGCCGCGGCTGGTTAGTTTCAGGCCCAGACAGTGGGGCCGCGCATGCGCAGGAAGGCCCCCAACCACAAGCAGCCCTCCGGGCAACGGGCCCCACCCTTGGCAAAGCGCGCCCGGTTAACAGGGTCCCTGGAGTCCTGTCCGGGGAAAGGGAAGCCCTCCGTGCCACCCAGAAGACCGCGAGTTTTCCCGTGGAACACACTTCCCGGCAGCTCTCCCACCCCCGCAAGGCAGAGTGCCCAGAGAAGACCGGGGCGCCTGGGGCCGGAGCCGGGGGCCGGCAAGGTTTCGCGCCCGGTGGAGCCAGCCCCATCGAGCGGAACCCACGCCCACCGACGGGTTCTGCCGGGGGACTCAGGCCTGAGCCCTGCCTGGGCAGTTAAGAGTCTTGCCCTGGTTCAAACTGCCCCACCCTGCCCCCTGGCGGCAAACTTGGACCTGGCAACTTCCGCTCTCTAAAGTCTGGCCTAAACTCCGCGAGAAGCGACTGTGACCGCCGAGACCTCGGTCCCCCAGAGCTCCAGCCCCCCTCCCCGTGAAGGCATCCGCGGCCCTCGGTCCTTGGTGTCCGCAAAAGGCAAACACCTGCGGCGAACCTGGGCCCGGGTGAGCAGGACCAGGCCGCGTGGCAGGAGGCTGGGGAGGCAGCTGGAGCCATGGGGGCCAGGGCTGGGCATTTTGCCGGGGGCTCTCTCGGGGCGCAGGCGCCCTCTCTCGCCCGGAGAGTGTCCACGTCGTCCCTTGACCCCCGCAGGACCCCTGCATCCCGGGATAGGCGGCCCTCTGCCTCCAAGCGGCTCAAACACAAGGGGCCAGGGTGGGAGCAACCTGTCTACGTGGCGGAAAACACGGAGACCCCCTCCGTCACGTCCCCACCACTGCGAAGATCCCCCTGTTCTTCCATCCGTAAAGGGGTCCCCCTTTACGGATGGAAGAACAGGGGGGAGGCCCCCAGGAGATGGCTTTTGTCCGAGCCGCGGCTGGTTAGTTTCAGGCCCAGACAGTGGGGCCGCGCATGCGCAGGAAGGCCCCCAACCACAAGCAGCCCTCCGGGCAACGGGCCCCACCCTTGGCAAAGCGCGCCCGGTTAACAGGGTCCCTGGAGTCCTGTCCGGGGAAAGGGAAGCCCTCCGTGCCACCCAGAAGACCGCGAGTTTTCCCGTGGAACACACTTCCCGGCAGCTCTCCCACCCCCGCAAGGCAGAGTGCCCAGAGAAGACCGGGGCGCCTGGGGCCGGAGCCGGGGGCCGGCAAGGTTTCGCGCCCGGTGGAGCCAGCCCCATCGAGCGGAACCCACGCCCACCGACGGGTTCTGCCGGGGGACTCAGGCCTGAGCCCTGCCTGGGCAGTTAAGAGTCTTGCCCTGGTTCAAACTGCCCCACCCTGCCCCCTGGCGGCAAACTTGGACCTGGCAACTTCCGCTCTCTAAAGTCTGGCCTAAACTCCGCGAGAAGCGACTGTGACCGCCGAGACCTCGGTCCCCCAGAGCTCCAGCCCCCCTCCCCGTGAAGGCATCCGCGGCCCTCGGTCCTTGGTGTCCGCAAAAGGCAAACACCTGCGGCGAACCTGGGCCCGGGTGAGCAGGACCAGGCCGCGTGGCAGGAGGCTGGGGAGGCAGCTGGAGCCATGGGGGCCAGGGCTGGGCATTTTGCCGGGGGCTCTCTCGGGGCGCAGGCGCCCTCTCTCGCCCGGAGAGTGTCCACGTCGTCCCTTGACCCCCGCAGGACCCCTGCATCCCGGGATAGGCGGCCCTCTGCCTCCAAGCGGCTCAAACACAAGGGGCCAGGGTGGGAGCAACCTGTCTACGTGGCGGAAAACACGGAGACCCCCTCCGTCACGTCCCCACCACTGCGAAGATCCCCCTGTTCTTCCATCCGTAAAGGGGTCCCCCTTTACGGATGGAAGAACAGGGGGGAGGCCCCCAGGAGATGGCTTTTGTCCGAGCCGCGGCTGGTTAGTTTCAGGCCCAGACAGTGGGGCCGCGCATGCGCAGGAAGGCCCCCAACCACAAGCAGCCCTCCGGGCAACGGGCCCCACCCTTGGCAAAGCGCGCCCGGTTAACAGGGTCCCTGGAGTCCTGTCCGGGGAAAGGGAAGCCCTCCGTGCCACCCAGAAGACCGCGAGTTTTCCCGTGGAACACACTTCCCGGCAGCTCTCCCACCCCCGCAAGGCAGAGTGCCCAGAGAAGACCGGGGCGCCTGGGGCCGGAGCCGGGGGCCGGCAAGGTTTCGCGCCCGGTGGAGCCAGCCCCATCGAGCGGAACCCACGCCCACCGACGGGTTCTGCCGGGGGACTCAGGCCTGAGCCCTGCCTGGGCAGTTAAGAGTCTTGCCCTGGTTCAAACTGCCCCACCCTGCCCCCTGGCGGCAAACTTGGACCTGGCAACTTCCACTCTCTAAAGTCTGGCCTAAACTCCGCGAGAAGCGACTGTGACCGCCGAGACCTCGGTCCCCCAGAGCTCCAGCCCCCCTCCCCGTGAAGGCATCCGCGGCCCTCGGTCCTTGGTGTCCGCAAAAGGCAAACACCTGCGGCGAACCTGGGCCCGGGTGAGCAGGACCAGGCCGCGTGGCAGGAGGCTGGGGAGGCAGCTGGAGCCATGGGGGCCAGGGCTGGGCATTTTGCCGGGGGCTCTCTCGGGGCGCAGGCGCCCTCTCTCGCCCGGAGAGTGTCCACGTCGTCCCTTGACCCCCGCAGGACCCCTGCATCCCGGGATAGGCGGCCCTCTGCCTCCAAGCGGCTCAAACACAAGGGGCCAGGGTGGGAGCAACCTGTCTACGTGGCGGAAAACACGGAGACCCCCTCCGTCACGTCCCCACCACTGCGAAGATCCCCCTGTTCTTCCATCCGTAAAGGGGTCCCCCTTTACGGATGGAAGAACAGGGGGGAGGCCCCCAGGAGATGGCTTTTGTCCGAGCCGCGGCTGGTTAGTTTCAGGCCCAGACAGTGGGGCCGCGCATGCGCAGGAAGGCCCCCAACCACAAGCAGCCCTCCGGGCAACGGGCCCCACCCTTGGCAAAGCGCGCCCGGTTAACAGGGTCCCTGGAGTCCTGTCCGGGGAAAGGGAAGCCCTCCGTGCCACCCAGAAGACCGCGAGTTTTCCCGTGGAACACACTTCCCGGCAGCTCTCCCACCCCCGCAAGGCAGAGTGCCCAGAGAAGACCGGGGCGCCTGGGGCCGGAGCCGGGGGCCGGCAAGGTTTCGCGCCCGGTGGAGCCAGCCCCATCGAGCGGAACCCACGCCCACCGACGGGTTCTGCCGGGGGACTCAGGCCTGAGCCCTGCCTGGGCAGTTAAGAGTCTTGCCCTGGTTCAAACTGCCCCACCCTGCCCCCTGGCGGCAAACTTGGACCTGGCAACTTCCGCTCTCTAAAGTCTGGCCTAAACTCCGCGAGAAGCGACTGTGACCGCCGAGACCTCGGTCCCCCAGAGCTCCAGCCCCCCTCCCCGTGAAGGCATCCGCGGCCCTCGGTCCTTGGTGTCCGCAAAAGGCAAACACCTGCGGCGAACCTGGGCCCGGGTGAGCAGGACCAGGCCGCGTGGCAGGAGGCTGGGGAGGCAGCTGGAGCCATGGGGGCCAGGGCTGGGCATTTTGCCGGGGGCTCTCTCGGGGCGCAGGCGCCCTCTCTCGCCCGGAGAGTGTCCACGTCGTCCCTTGACCCCCGCAGGACCCCTGCATCCCGGGATAGGCGGCCCTCTGCCTCCAAGCGGCTCAAACACAAGGGGCCAGGGTGGGAGCAACCTGTCTACGTGGCGGAAAACACGGAGACCCCTCCGTCACGTCCCCACCACTGCGAAGATCCCCCTGTTCTTCCATCCGTAAAGGGGTCCCCCTTTACGGATGGAAGAACAGGGGGGAGGCCCCCAGGAGATGGCTTTTGTCCGAGCCGCGGCTGGTTAGTTTCAGGCCCAGACAGTGGGGCCGCGCATGCGCAGGAAGGCCCCCAACCACAAGCAGCCCTCCGGGCAACGGGCCCCACCCTTGGCAAAGCGCGCCCGGTTAACAGGGTCCCTGGAGTCCTGTCCGGGGAAAGGGAAGCCCTCCGTGCCACCCAGAAGACCGCGAGTTTTCCCGTGGAACACACTTCCCGGCAGCTCTCCCACCCCCGCAAGGCAGAGTGCCCAGAGAAGACCGGGGCGCCTGGGGCCGGAGCCGGGGGCCGGCAAGGTTTCGCGCCCGGTGGAGCCAGCCCCATCGAGCGGAACCCACGCCCACCGACGGGTTCTGCCGGGGGACTCAGGCCTGAGCCCTGCCTGGGCAGTTAAGAGTCTTGCCCTGGTTCAAACTGCCCCACCCTGCCCCCTGGCGGCAAACTTGGACCTGGCAACTTCCGCTCTCTAAAGTCTGGCCTAAACTCCGCGAGAAGCGACTGTGACCGCCGAGACCTCGGTCCCCCAGAGCTCCAGCCCCCCTCCCCGTGAAGGCATCCGCGGCCCTCGGTCCTTGGTGTCCGCAAAAGGCAAACACCTGCGGCGAACCTGGGCCCGGGTGAGCAGGACCAGGCCGCGTGGCAGGAGGCTGGGGAGGCAGCTGGAGCCATGGGGGCCAGGGCTGGGCATTTTGCCGGGGGCTCTCTCGGGGCGCAGGCGCCCTCTCTCGCCCGGAGAGTGTCCACGTCGTCCCTTGACCCCCGCAGGACCCCTGCATCCCGGGATAGGCGGCCCTCTGCCTCCAAGCGGCTCAAACACAAGGGGCCAGGGTGGGAGCAACCTGTCTACGTGGCGGAAAACACGGAGACCCCCTCCGTCACGTCCCCACCACTGCGAAGATCCCCCTGTTCTTCCATCCGTAAAGGGGTCCCCCTTTACGGATGGAAGAACAGGGGGGGAGGCCCCCAGGAGATGGCTTTTGTCCGAGCCGCGGCTGGTTAGTTTCAGGCCCAGACAGTGGGGCCGCGCATGCGCAGGAAGGCCCCCAACCACAAGCAGCCCTCCGGGCAACGGGCCCCACCCTTGGCAAAGCGCGCTCCGGTTAACAGGGTCCCTGGAGTCCTGTCCGGGGAAAGGGAAGCCCTCCGTGCCACCCAGAAGACCGCGAGTTTTCCCGTGGAACACACTTCCCGGCAGCTCTCCCACCCCCGCAAGGCAGAGTGCCCAGAGAAGACCGGGGCGCCTGGGGCCGGAGCCGGGGGCCGGCAAGGTTTCGCGCCCGGTGGAGCCAGCCCCATCGAGCGGAACCCACGCCCACCGACGGGTTCTGCCGGGGGACTCAGGCCTGAGCCCTGCCTGGGCAGTTAAGAGTCTTGCCCTGGTTCAAACTGCCCCACCCTGCCCCCTGGCGGCAAACTTGGACCTGGCAACTTCCGCTCTCTAAAGTCTGGCCTAAACTCCGCGAGAAGCGACTGTGACCGCCGAGACCTCGGTCCCCCAGAGCTCCAGCCCCCCTCCCCGTGAAGGCATCCGCGGCCCTCGGTCCTTGGTGTCCGCAAAAGGCAAACACCTGCGGCGAACCTGGGCCCGGGTGAGCAGGACCAGGCCGCGTGGCAGGAGGCTGGGGAGGCAGCTGGAGCCATGGGGGCCAGGGCTGGGCATTTTGCCGGGGGCTCTCTCGGGGCGCAGGCGCCCTCTCTCGCCCGGAGAGTGTCCACGTCGTCCCTTGACCCCCGCAGGACCCCTGCATCCCGGGATAGGCGGCCCTCTGCCTCCAAGCGGCTCAAACACAAGGGGCCAGGGTGGGAGCAACCTGTCTACGTGGCGGAAAACACGGAGACCCCTCCGTCACGTCCCCACCACTGCGAAGATCCCCCTGTTCTTCCATCCGTAAAGGGGTCCCCCTTTACGGATGGAAGAACAGGGGGGAGGCCCCCAGGAGATGGCTTTTGTCCGAGCCGCGGACTGGTTAGTTTCAGGCCCAGACAGTGGGGCCGCGCATGCGCAGGAAGGCCCCCAACCACAAGCAGCCCTCCGGGCAACGGGCCCCACCCTTGGCAAAGCGCGCGCCGGTTAACAGGGTCCCTGGAGTCCTGTCCGGGGAAAGGGAAGCCCTCCGTGCCACCCAGAAGACCGCGAGTTTTCCCGTGGAACACACTTCCCGGCAGCTCTCCCACCCCCGCAAGGCAGAGTGCCCAGAGAAGACCGGGGCGCCTGGGGCCGGAGCCGGGGGCGGCAAGGTTTCGCGCCCGGTGGAGCCAGCCCCATCGAGCGGAACCCACGCCCACCGACGGGTTCTGCCGGGGACTCAGGCCTGAGCCCTGCCTGGGCAGTTAAGAGTCCTGCCCTGGTTCAAACTGCCCCACCCTGCCCCCTGGCGGCAAACTTGGACCTGGCAACTTCCGCTCTCTAAAGTCTGGCCTAAACTCCGCGAGAAGCGACTGTGACCGCCGAGACCTCGGTCCCCCAGAGCTCCAGCCCCCCTCCCCGTGAAGGCATCCGCGGCCCTCGGTCCTTGGTGTCCGCAAAAGGCAAACACCTGCGGCGAACCTGGGCCCGGGTGAGCAGGACCAGGCCGCGTGGCAGGAGGCTGGGGAGGCAGCTGGAGCCATGGGGGCCAGGGCTGGGCATTTTGCCGGGGGCTCTCTCGGGGCGCAGGCGCCCTCTCTCGCCCGGAGAGTGTCCACGTCGTCCCTTGACCCCCGCAGGACCCCTGCATCCCGGGATAGGCGGCCCTCTGCCTCCAAGCGGCTCAAACACAAGGGGCCAGGGTGGGAGCAACCTGTCTACGTGGCGGAAAACACGGAGACCCCTCCGTCACGTCCCCACCACTGCGAAGATCCCCCTGTTCTTCCATCCGTAAAGGGGTCCCCCTTTACGGATGGAAGAACAGGGGGGAGGCCCCCAGGAGATGGCTTTTGTCCGAGCCGCGGCTGGTTAGTTTCAGGCCCAGACAGTGGGGCCGCGCATGCGCAGGAAGGCCCCCAACCACAAGCAGCCCTCCGGGCAACGGGCCCCACCCTTGGCAAAGCGCGCCCGGTTAACAGGGTCCCTGGAGTCCTGTCCGGGGAAAGGGAAGCCCTCCGTGCCACCCAGAAGACCGCGAGTTTTCCCGTGGAACACACTTCCCGGCAGCTCTCCCACCCCCGCAAGGCAGAGTGCCCAGAGAAGACCGGGGCGCCTGGGGCCGGAGCCGGGGGCCGGCAAGGTTTCGCGCCCGGTGGAGCCAGCCCCATCGAGCGGAACCCACGCCCACCGACGGGTTCTGCCGGGGGACTCAGGCCTGAGCCCTGCCTGGGCAGTTAAGAGTCCTGCCCTGGTTCAAACTGCCCCACCCTGCCCCCTGGCGGCAAACTTGGACCTGGCAACTTCCGCTCTCTAAAGTCTGGCCTAAACTCCGCGAGAAGCGACTGTGACCGCCGAGACCTCGGTCCCCCAGAGCTCCAGCCCCCCTCCCCGTGAAGGCATCCGCGGCCCTCGGTCCTTGGTGTCCGCAAAAGGCAAACACCTGCGGCGAACCTGGGCCCGGGTGAGCAGGACCAGGCCGCGTGGCAGGAGGCTGGGGAGGCAGCTGGAGCCATGGGGGCCAGGGCTGGGCATTTTGCCGGGGGCTCTCTCGGGGCGCAGGCGCCCTCTCTCGCCCGGAGAGTGTCCACGTCGTCCCTTGACCCCCGCAGGACCCCTGCATCCCGGGATAGGCGGCCCTCTGCCTCCAAGCGGCTCAAACACAAGGGGCCAGGGTGGGAGCAACCTGTCTACGTGGCGGAAAACACGGAGACCCCTCCGTCACGTCCCCACCACTGCGAAGATCCCCCTGTTCTTCCATCCGTAAAGGGGTCCCCCTTTACGGATGGAAGAACAGGGGGGGAGGCCCCCAGGAGATGGCTTTTGTCCGAGCCGCGGCTGGTTAGTTTCAGGCCCAGACAGTGGGGCCGCGCATGCGCAGGAAGGCCCCAACCACAAGCAGCCCTCCGGGCAACGGGCCCCACCCTTGGCAAAGCGCGCCCCGGTTAACAGGGTCCCTGGAGTCCTGTCCGGGGAAAGGGAAGCCCTCCGTGCCACCCAGAAGACCGCGAGTTTTCCCGTGGAACACACTTCCCGGCAGCTCTCCCACCCCCGCAAGGCAGAGTGCCCAGAGAAGACCGGGGCGCCTGGGGCCGGAGCCGGGGGCCGGCAAGGTTTCGCGCCCGGTGGAGCCAGCCCCATCGAGCGGAACCCACGCCCACCGACGGGTTCTGCGGGGGACTCAGGCCTGAGCCCTGCCTGGGCAGTTAAGAGTCCTGCCCTGGTTCAAACTGCCCCACCCTGCCCCCTGGCGGCAAACTTGGACCTGGCAACTTCCGCTCTCTAAAGTCTGGCCTAAACTCCGCGAGAAGCGACTGTGACCGCCGAGACCTCGGTCCCCCAGAGCTCCAGCCCCCCTCCCCGTGAAGGCATCCGCGGCCCTCGGTCCTTGGTGTCCGCAAAAGGCAAACACCTGCGGCGAACCTGGGCCCGGGTGAGCAGGACCAGGCCGCGTGGCAGGAGGCTGGGGAGGCAGCTGGAGCCATGGGGGCCAGGGCTGGGCATTTTGCCGGGGGCTCTCTCGGGGCGCAGGCGCCCCTCTCTCGCCCGGAGAGTGTCCACGTCGTCCCTTGACCCCCGCAGGACCCCTGCATCCCGGGATAGGCGGCCCTCTGCCTCCAAGCGGCTCAAACACAAGGGGCCAGGGTGGGAGCAACCTGTCTACGTGGCGGAAAACACGGAGACCCCTCCGTCACGTCCCCACCACTGCGAAGATCCCCTGTTCTTCCATCCGTAAAGGGGTCCCCCTTTACGGATGGAAGAACAGGGGGGAGGCCCCCAGGAGATGGCTTTTGTCCGAGCCGCGGCTGGTTAGTTTCAGGCCCAGACAGTGGGGCCGCGCATGCGCAGGAAGGCCCCCAACCACAAGCAGCCCTCCGGGCAACGGGCCCCACCCTTGGCAAAGCGCGCCCGGTTAACAGGGTCCCTGGAGTCCTGTCCGGGGAAAGGGAAGCCCTCCGTGCCACCCAGAAGACCGCGAGTTTTCCCGTGGAACACACTTCCCGGCAGCTCTCCCACCCCCGCAAGGCAGAGTGCCCAGAGAAGACCGGGGCGCCTGGGGCCGGAGCCGGGGGCCGGCAAGGTTTCGCGCCCGGTGGAGCCAGCCCCATCGAGCGGAACCCACGCCCACCGACGGGTTCTGCCGGGGGACTCAGGCCTGAGCCCTGCCTGGGCAGTTAAGAGTCCTGCCCTGGTTCAAACTGCCCCACCCTGCCCCCTGGCGGCAAACTTGGACCTGGCAACTTCCGCTCTCTAAAGTCTGGCCTAAACTCCGCGAGAAGCGACTGTGACCGCCGAGACCTCGGTCCCCCAGAGCTCCAGCCCCCCTCCCCGTGAAGGCATCCGCGGCCCTCGGTCCTTGGTGTCCGCAAAAGGCAAACACCTGCGGCGAACCTGGGCCCGGGTGAGCAGGACCAGGCCGCGTGGCAGGAGGCTGGGGAGGCAGCTGGAGCCATGGGGGCCAGGGCTGGGCATTTTGCCGGGGGCTCTCTCGGGGCGCAGGCGCCCTCTCTCGCCCGGAGAGTGTCCACGTCGTCCCTTGACCCCCGCAGGACCCCTGCATCCCGGATAGGCGGCCCTCTGCCTCCAAGCGGCTCAAACACAAGGGGCCAGGGTGGGAGCAACCTGTCTACGTGGCGGAAAACACGGAGACCCCTCCGTCACGTCCCCACCACTGCGAAGATCCCCCTGTTCTTCCATCCGTAAAGGGGTCCCCCTTTACGGATGGAAGAACAGGGGGGAGGCCCCCAGGAGATGGCTTTTGTCCGAGCCGCGGCTGGTTAGTTTCAGGCCCAGACAGTGGGGCCGCGCATGCGCAGGAAGGCCCCCAACCACAAGCAGCCCTCCGGGCAACGGGCCCCCACCCTTGGCAAAGCGCGCCCGGTTAACAGGGTCCCTGGAGTCCTGTCCGGGGAAAGGGAAGCCCTCCGTGCCACCCAGAAGACCGCGAGTTTTCCCGTGGAACACACTTCCCGGCAGCTCTCCCACCCCCGCAAGGCAGAGTGCCCAGAGAAGACCGGGGCGCCTGGGGCCGGAGCCGGGGGCCGGCAAGGTTTCGCGCCCGGTGGAGCCAGCCCCATCGAGCGGACCCACGCCCACCGACGGGTTCTGCCGGGGGACTCAGGCCTGAGCCCTGCCTGGGCAGTTAAGAGTCCTGCCCTGGTTCAAACTGCCCCACCCTGCCCCCTGGCGGCAAACTTGGACCTGGCAACTTCCGCTCTCTAAAGTCTGGCCTAAACTCCGCGAGAAGCGACTGTGACCGCCGAGACCTCGGTCCCCCAGAGCTCCAGCCCCCCTCCCCGTGAAGGCATCCGCGGCCCTCGGTCCTTGGTGTCCGCAAAAGGCAAACACCTGCGGCGAACCTGGGCCCGGGTGAGCAGGACCAGGCCGCGTGGCAGGAGGCTGGGGAGGCAGCTGGAGCCATGGGGGCCAGGGCTGGGCATTTTGCCGGGGGCTCTCTCGGGGCGCAGGCGCCCTCTCTCGCCCGGAGAGTGTCCACGTCGTCCCTTGACCCCCGCAGGACCCCTGCATCCCGGGATAGGCGGCCCTCTGCCTCCAAGCGGCTCAAACACAAGGGGCCAGGGTGGGAGCAACCTGTCTACGTGGCGGAAAACACGGAGACCCCTCCGTCACGTCCCCACCACTGCGAAGATCCCCCTGTTCTTCCATCCGTAAAGGGGTCCCCCTTTACGGATGGAAGAACAGGGGGGAGGCCCCCAGGAGATGGCTTTTGTCCGAGCCGCGGCTGGTTAGTTTCAGGCCCAGACAGTGGGGCCGCGCATGCGCAGGAAGGCCCCCAACCACAAGCAGCCCTCCGGGCAACGGGCCCCACCCTTGGCAAAGCGCGCCCGGTTAACAGGGTCCCTGGAGTCCTGTCCGGGGAAAGGGAAGCCCTCCGTGCCACCCAGAAGACCGCGAGTTTTCCCGTGGAAC